>NW_028270181.1:37325442-37483118 GCF_037043375.1 Chiloscyllium plagiosum | reverse complement strand
GGGTCAGTGAGGAGGATGGAGAATGAGGGTGAGGGAGGGCAAAGTTGAATAAGGGAGAGGGAGAGGAAAGGAGAATGTGGGAGAGGAAGGAAGAATGAGGGAGAGGGAGGGGGAAGGAGAATGAGGGTGAGGGAGGGTGGAGGAGAATGAGGGTGAGGGAGGGGGATGGAGGGTGAGGGAGGTGGAAGGAGAATGAGGGAGGGGGAGGAGAATGAGGGAGAGGGAGGGGGAAGGTGAATGAGGAAGGGGATGGGAGGGAAGGAGAATGAGGGAGAGGGAGAGGGAAGGAGAATGAGGGAGGGAAGGAGAATGAGGTAGGGGAGGAGAATGAGGGAGAGGGAGGGTAAGGGGAGGAGAATGAGGGTGGGGGAAGGAAAATGAGGGTGGGGGAGGAGAATGAGGTAGGGGGAGGAGAATGAGGGAGTGGGAGGAGAATGAGGGAAGGGAAGGAGAATGAGGGTGAGGGATGAAGACGGCGAATGAGGGTGAGGGAGGGGGAGGAGAATGAGGGTGAGTGATGGGGAGGAGAATGAGGGAGGGGGAGGGAATGAGGGAGAGGGAGAGGGAAGTAGAATGAGGGAGGGAAGGAGAATGAGGGAGGGGGAGGGTGAAGAAGAATGAGGGAGAGGGAGTGGAAAGTAGAATGAGGGAGGGGGAGGGGAAGGAGAATGAGGGTGAGGTAGGGAGAAGGAGGGTGAGGGAGGGGGAAGGAGAATGAGGTAGGGGAAGGAGAATGAGGGAGGTGAGGGGGAGGAGTAAGGAGAATGAGGGAGGGGAGGAGAATGAGGGAGGGGGAGGAGAATGAGGGAGGGAGCGAGGGGGATGGAGAATGAGAGGGACGGAGGGGGAAGGAGAATGAGGGTGAGGGAGGAAAAATGAGGGAGGAAGAATGAGAGAGAGGGAGGGAAAGTAGGATGAGGGAGGGGGAGGGGGAGGAGAATGAGGAAGAGGGAGGGGGAAGGAGAATGAGGGTGAGGCAAGGGGAAGGAGAATGAGGGAGGGGGGACGAGGAGGGGGAGGGAGGACGTTAAGGGGGAGGGGGGAAGGAGAATGAGGGCGAGGAAGATGAAAGGAGAATGAGAGAGGGGAGGAGAAATAGGGAGAGGTGGGGAAAGGAGAATGAGGGAGGGGGAATGAAATTGAGGGAGGGGAAGGAGAATGAGGGGGAGGGAAGGGAAGGAGAATGAGGGGGAGGGAGGGGGAAGGAAAATGAGGGAGGGGAGGAGAATGAGGGAGGGGGAGAGGGAGGGGGAGTGGGAGAGGGAGAGGGAGGGGGAGAAGAATGAGGGAGGGGAGAGGGATGTGGAGGGGGAGGGGGAAGGAGAATGTGGGAGGGGAGGAGAATGGGGGAGGGGGACGGGGAGAAGGAAGGAGAATGAGGGAGAGGGAGAGGGAAGGGGTAGGAGAATGAGGGAGAGGGAAGGGGGAGGAGAATGAGGGAGAAGGAGACGGAGGGGGGAGGAGAATGAGGGAGAGGGAGGGGGTGGAGAATGAGGGAGAGGGAGGGGAGGAGAATTAGGGAGGTGGAGGAGAATGAGGGAGTGGGAGGGGGAGGAGAATGAGGGAGTGGGAGGGGGAGGAGAATGAGGGAGAGGGAGGGGGAGAATGAGGGAGGGGAAAGGAGAATGAGGGAGAGGGAGAGGGAGGAGAATGAGGGAGTGGGAGGGGGAGGAGAATGAGGGAGGGGGAGGAGAATGACTGACGGGGAGAGGGAGGGGGAGAGGGAGGGGGAGGAGAATGAGGGAGAGGAGGAGAATGAGGGAGGGGGAGGAGAATGAGGGAGGGTGGATAATGAGGGGGAGTAGAATAAGGGAGAGGGAAGGAGAATGAGGGAAAGAGAGGGAGGGGGAGGAGAATGAGGGAGAGGGAGGGGAGGAGAATGAGGGAGATGGAGGGGAGGAGGAAGAGGGAGAGGTTAGGGAAGGAGAATGAGGGAGGGGGATGGAGAATGAGGGTGAGTGAGGGGGAAGGTGAATGAGGATGAGGGCGGGGGAAGGAGCATGAGGGTGAGGGAGGGTGAAGGAGAATGAGGGCGAGGAAGAGGAAAAGAGAATGTGGGAGAGAGAAGGAGAATGTGGGAGAGGGAGAGGGAGGAGAATGAGGGAGAGGGAGGGGGAGGAGAATATGGGAGAGGGAGGGGGAGGAGAATATGGGAGAGGGAGGGGGAGGAGAATGAGGGAGAGGGAGGGGTAGGAGAATGAGGGAGAGGGAGGGGGAGGAGAATATGGGAGAGGGAGGGGGAGGAGAATATGGGAGAGGGAGGGGGAGGAGAATGAGGGAGAGGGAGGGGTAGGAGAATGAGGGAGAGGGAGGGGGAGGAGAATATGGGAGAGGGAGGGGGAGGAGAATATGGGAGAGGGAGGGGGAGGAGAACGAGGGAGAGAGAGAGGTAGGAGAATGAGGGAGGGGAGGAGAATGAGGGAGGGGGAGGAGAATGAGGGAAAGTGAGAGGGAGGGGAGGAGAATGAGGGAGGGGGAGGAGAATGAGGGTGAGGGAGGGGGAAGGAGAATGAGGGTGAGGGAGGAGGAAGGAAATTGAGGGAGGGGCAAGTAGAATGTAGGAGCAAGGAGAATGAGGGAGCGGAAGGAGAATGAGGGAGGGTGGAGGAGAATGAGGTAGAGGGAGGGGGAGGAGAATGACGGAGAGGGAGGGGAGGAGAATGAGGGAGGGGGAGGAGAATGAGGGAAAGTGAGAGGGAGGGGAGGAGAATGAGGGAGGGGGAGGAGAATGAGGGTGAGGGAGGGGGAAGGAGAATGAGGGTGAGGGAGGAGGAAGGAAATTGAGGGAGGGGCAAGTAGAATGTAGGAGCAAGGAGAATGAGGGAGCGGAAGGAGAATGAGGGAGGGTGGAGGAGAATGAGGTAGAGGGAGGGGGAGGAGAATGACGGAGAGGGAGGGGAGGAGAATGAGGGAGGGGGAGGAGAATGAGGGAGGTGGAGGAGCAAGAGGGAGAGGTGGGGAAGGAGAATGAGGGAGGGGGAAGGAGAATGAGGGAGAGGGAGGGGGAGGAGAATGAGGGAGGGGGAGGAGAATGTGGGAGGGGGAGGAGAATGTGGGAGGGGGAGGGGGAAGGAGAATGAGGGAAAGGGAGGGGGAAGGACAATGAGGGAGGGGGAGGGGGAAGGAGAATGAGGGAGAGGGAGATGAAAGGAGAATGAGGGAAGGAGAATGAGGTAGGGGGAAGGAAATTCAGGGAGGGGGAGGAGAATGAGGGAGGGGAGGAGAATGAGACATGGACAGGAGAATGAGGGAGAGGAAAGGAGAATGAGGGAGGAGGAAAGAGAATGAGGGAGGGAGGGGGAAGGAGAATGAGGGAGTGGGATGAAGATGGAGAATGAGGGTGAGGGAAGGCAAAGGTGAATGATGGAGAGGGAGGGGGAGGAGAAGGAGGGAGAGGGAGGGGGAAGGAGAATGAGGGAGAGGGAGGGGGTAGGAGACTGAGGATGAGGGAGGGGGATGGAGACTGATGATGAGGGACGGGGAAGGAGAATGAGGGTGAGGGATGAGGAAGGAGAATGAGGGTGAGGGAGGGGAAGGAGGGTGAGGTAGGGGGAAGGTGGGTGAGGGAGGTGTAATGAGAATGAGGGAGAGGGAGATGAAAGGAGAATGAGGGAAGGAGAATTAGGTAGGGAGAAGGAGAATGAGGGAGGGGGAAGGAGAATGAGGGTGAGGGAGGGGAAAGGAGGAAGAGGGAGAGGGAGGGGGGAGGAGAATGAGGGAGGGGGAGGAGAATAAGGGAGAGGGAGGGGAGGAGAATGAGGGAGGGGGAGGAGAAAGAGGGAGAGGTGGAGGAAGGAGAATGAGGGAGAGGGAAGGAGAATGAGGGAGGGGGAAGGAGAATGAGGGAGGGGGAGGTGAGGAAAATGAGGGAGCGGGAGGGGGAGGAGAAAGAGGGAGAGGTGGGGGAAGGAGAATGAGGGAGGGGAAAGGAGAATGAGGGAGAGGGAGGGGAGTAGAATAGGGGGAGGGAGGGGGAGGAGAATGAGGCTGAGAGAGAGGGGGAGGAGAATGAGGGAGAGGGAGGGAGAGGGGGAGGAGAATGAGGGAGAGGGACGGGGAGGAGAATGAGGCTGAGAGAGAGGGGGGAGGAGAATGAGGGAGAGGGACGGGGAGGAGAATGAGGGATGGACAGGAGATTGAGGGAGGGGGAAGGAGAATGAGGGTGAGGGAGGGGGATGGAGAATGAGGGTGAGGGAGGGTGAAGGAGAATGAGGGTGAGGGAGGAGGATGGAGAATGAGGGTGAGGGAGGGTGAAGGAGAATGAGGGAGGAGGGAGGGAGAATGAGGGAGGAGGGAGGGAGAATGAGGGAGGGGGGAGGAGAATGAGGGAGAGGGAGGGAGAGAGGGAGGCGAATGAGGGAGGGGAGGAGAATGAGGGAGAGGTGGGGAAGGAGAATGAGGGAGAGGGAAGGAGAATGAGGGCGGGGGAAGGAGAATGAGGGAGAGGGAGGTGTAGGAGAATGAGGGAGAGGGAGGGGGAGGAGAATATGGGAGAGGGAGGGGGAGGAGAATATGGGAGAGGGAGGGGGAGGAGAATGAGGGAGAGGGAGGGGTAGGAGAATGAGGGAGAGGGAGGGGGAGGAGAATATGGGAGAGGGAGGGGGAGGAGAATATGGGAGAGGGAGGGGGAGGAGAATGAGGGAGAGGGAGGGGTAGGAGAATGAGGGAGAGGGAGGGGGAGGAGAATATGGGAGAGGGAGGGGGAGGAGAATATGGGAGAGGGAGGGGGAGGAGAACGAGGGAGAGAGAGAGGGAGGAGAATGAGGGAGGGGAGGAGAATGAGGGAGGGGGAGGAGAATGAGGGAAAGGGAGAGGGAGGGGAGGAGAATGAGGGAGGGGGAGGAGAATGAGGGTGAGGGAGGGGGAAGGAGAATGAGGGTGAGGGAGGGGGAAGGAGAATGTGGGTGAGAGAGGGGGAAGGAGAATGTGGGTGAGGGAGGGGGAAGGAGAATGAGGGAGGGGGAGGGGGAAGGAGAATGAGACTGAGGGAGGAGGAAGGAAATTGAGGGAGGGGCAAGTAGAATGAGGTCGGAGCAAGGAGAATGAGGGAGCGGAAGGAGAATGAGGGAGGGTGGAGGAGAATGTGGGAGAGGGAGGGGGAGGAGAATGACGGAGAGGGAGGGGGAGGAGAATGAGGGAGAGGGAGGGGGAGGAGAATGAGGGAGAGAGAGGGGAGGAAAATGAGGGAGCGGGAGGGGGAGGGGAGGAGAATGGGGGAGGGGAGGAGAATGAGGTAAGGGGAGGGGACTGAGGGAGAGGGAGAGGGAGGGGAGGAGAATGGGGGGTGGAGAAAGAGGGAGAGGTGGGGAAGGAGAATGAGGGAGGGGGAGGAGAATGAGGGAAGGGGAGGAGAATGAGGGTAGGGGAGGAGAATGTGGCATGGAAAGGAGAATGAGGGAGGGGGAAGGAGAATGAGGGTGAGGGATAAAGATGGCAAATGAGGGTGAGTGAGGAGGATGGAGAATGAGTGTGAGGGAGGGCAGAGGTGAATGAGGGAGAGGAAAGGAGAATGTGGGAGAGGGAAAGAGAATGTGGGAGAGGGAGGAAGAATGAGGGTGAGGGAGGGGGGAGGAGAATATGGGTGAGGGAGGGGGGAGGAGAATGAGGGAGAAGGAGGGGGAAGGAGGATGAGGGAGAGGGAGGGGAGGAGAATGAGGGAGTGGGAGGGGAGGAGAATGAGGGAGTGGGAGGGGGAGGAGAATGAGGGAGAGGGAAGGAGGGAGGGGGAGGAGAATAACGGAGAGGGAGGGGAGGAGAATGAGGGAGGGGGAGGAGAATGACGGACGGGGAGAGGGAGGGGGAGAAGGAGGGGGAGGAGAATGAGGGAGAGGAGGAGAATGAGGGAGGGGGAGGAGAATGAGGGGGGTGGATAATGAGGGGGAGTAGAATAAGGGAGAGGGAAGGAGAATGAGGGAAAGAGAGGGAGGGGGAGGAGAATGAGGGAGAGGGAGGGGAGGAGAATGAGGGAGATGGAGGGGAGGAGGAAGAGGGAGAGGTTAGGGAAGGAAAATGAGGGAGGGAGATGGAGAATGCGGGTGAGTGAGGGGGAAGGTGAATGAGGATGAGGGCGGGGGAAGGAGCATGAGGGTGAGGGAGGGTGAAGGAGAATGAGGGCGAGGAAGAGGAAAAGAGAATGTGGGAGAGAGAAGGAGAATGTGGGAGAGGGAGAGGGTGGGGAAGGAGAATGAGGGAGGGGGAAGGAGAATGAGGAAGAGGGAGGGGAGGAGAATGAGGGAGGGGGAGAAGAATGTGGGAGGGGGAGGGGGAAGGAGAATGAGGGAAAGGGAGGGGGAAGGACAATGAGGGAGGGGGAGGGGGAAGGAGAATGAGGGAGAGGGAGATGAAAGGAGAATGAGGGAAGGAGAATGAGGTCGGGGGAAGGAAATTCAGGGAGGGGGAGGAGAATGAGGGAGGGGAGGAGAAAGAGGGAGAGGGAGGCGGAAGGAGAATGAGGATGAGGGAGGGGAAGGAGAATGAGGGCGAGGGAGATGAAAGGAGAATGAGAGAGGGGAGGAGAAATAGGGAGAGGTGGGGGAAGGAGAATGGGGGAGAGAGAGGGGAGGAGAATGATGGAGAGGGAGGGGGAGTAAATGAGGGAGAGGGAGGGGAAGAGAATGTGGGAGGGGAGAAGAATGAGGGCGGGGGAGGGGAAAGGAGAATGAGGGAGAGGGAGGGGGGAGGAGAATGAGGGAGGGGGAGGAGAATAAGGGAGAGGGATGGGAGGAGAATGAGGGAGGGGGAAGGAGAATGGGGGAGAGGGAGGGGGAGGTGAATGAGGGAGAGGGAGGGGAGGAGAATGATGGAGAGGGAGGGGGAGGAAATGAGGGAGAGGGAGGGGAAGAGAATGTGGGAGGGGAGGAGAATGAGGGCGGGGGAGGGGAAAGGAGAATGAGGGAGAGGGAGGGGGAGGAGAATGAGGGAGGGGGAGGAGAATAAGGGAGAGGGAGGGGAGGAGAATGAGGGAGGGGGAGGAGAAAGAGGGAGAGGTGGAGGAAGGAGAATGAGGGAGAGGGAAGGAGAATGAGGGAGGGGGAAGGAGAATGAGGGAGGGGGAGGTGAGGAAAATGAGGGAGCGGGAGGGGTAGGAGAAAGAGGGAGAGGTGGGGGAAGGAGAATGAGGGAGGGGAAAGGAGAATGAGGGAGAGGGAGGGGAGTAGAATAGGGGGAGGGAGGGGGAGGAGAATGAGGCTGAGAGAGAGGGGGAGGAGAATGAGGGAGAGGGAGGGAGAGGGGGAGGAGAATGAGGGAGAGGGACGGGGAGGAGAATGAGGGATGGACAGGAGATTGAGGGAGGGGGAAGGAGAATGAGGGTGAGGGAGGGGGATGGAGAATGAGGGTGAGGGAGGGTGAAGGAGAATGAGGGTGAGGGAGGAGGATGGAGAATGTGGGTGAGGGAGGGTGAAGGAGAATGAGGGAGAGGGAGGGAGAATGAGGGAGGGGGAGGAGAATGAGGGAGAGGGAGAGAGAGAGGGAGGAGAATGAGGGAGTGGAGGAGAATGAGGGAGAGGTGGGGAAGGAGAATGAGGGAGAGGGAAGGAGAATGAGGGAGGGGGAAGGAGAATGAGGGAGAGGGAGGGGTAGGAGAATGAGGGAGAGGGAGGGGTAGGAGAATGAGGGAGAGGGAGGGGGAGGAGAATATGTGAGAGGGAGGGGGAGGAGAATATGGGAGAGGGAGGGGGAGGAGAATGAGGGAGAGGGAGGGGTAGGAGAATGAGGGAGAGGGAGGGGGAGGAGAATATGGGAGAGGGAGGGGGAGGAGAATATGGGAGAGGGAGGGGAGGAGAATGAGGGAGATGGAGGGGAGGAGGAAGAGGGAGAGGTTAGGGAAGGAGAATGAGGGAGGGGGATGGAGAATGCGGGTGAGTGAGGGGGAAGGTGAATGAGGATGAGGGCGGGGGAAGGAGCATGAGGGTGAGGGAGGGTGAAGGAGAATGAGGGCGAGGAAGAGGAAAAGAGAATGTGGGAGAGAGAAGGAGAATGTGGGAGAGGGAGGGGTAGGAGAATGAGGGAGAGGGAGGGGGAGGAGAATATGGGAGAGGGAGGGGGAGGAGAATATGGGAGAGGGAGGGGGAGGAGAACGAGGGAGAGAGAGAGGTAGGAGAATGAGGGAGGGGAGGAGAATGAAGGAGGGGGAGGAGAATGAGGGAAAGGGAGAGGGAGGGGAGGAGAATGAGGGAGGGGGAGGAGAATGAGGGTGAGGGAGGGGAAGGAGAATGAGGGTGAGGGAGGGGGAAGGAGAATGTGGGTGAGGGAGGGGGAAGGAGAATGTGGGTGAGGGAGGGGGAAGGAGAATGAGGGAGGGGGAGGGGGAAGGAGAATGAGCGTGAGGGAGAGGGAGGGGGAAGGAGAATGAGAATGAGGGAGGAGGAAGGAAATTGAGGAAGGGGCAAGTAGAATGAGGTAGGAGCAAGGAGAATGAGGGAGCGGAAGGAGAATGAGGGAGGGTGGAGGAGAACGAGGGAGAGGGAGGGGGAGGAGAATGAGGGAGAGGAAAGGAGAATGTGGGAGAGGGAAAGAGAATGTGGGAGAGGGAGGACGAATGAGGGTGAGGGAGAGGGGAGGAGAATATGGGTGAGGGAGGGGGGAGGAGAATGAGGGAGAGGGAGGGGGGAGGAAAATGAGGGAGAGGGAGGGGAGGAGAATGAGGGAGAGGGAGGGGGAAGGAGAATGAGGGAGAGGGAGGGGGAAGGAGGATGAGGGAGAGGGAGGGGGAAGGAGACTGAGGATGATGGACGGGAAGGAGAATGAGGGTGAGGGGGAGAGGAAAGGAGAATGAGGGAGGGGAATGGGGAGGGGGTGGGGGAGGGGGACGGTGAGGGTGTGGGGAAGGAGACTGAGGGAGAGGGAGATGAAAGGAGAATGAGGGAAGGAGAATTAGGTAGGGGAGGAGAATGAGGGAGGGGAAAGGAGACTGAGGGTGAGGGAGGGCGAAGGAGAATGAGGGAGAGGGAAGAAAAATGTGCGAGAGGGAGGAAGAATGAAGGAGGAAGAATGAGGGAGGTGGGAGGAGAATGAGGGAGGTGAAAGAGGGAGGGGAGGTGAAAGAGGGAGGGGAGGAGAAAGAGGGAGAGGTGGGGAAGGAGAATGAGGGAGGGGGAAGGAGAATGAGGGAGAGGGATGGGGAAGGAGAATGAGGGAGGGGGGAAGGAGAAAGAGTGAGAGGGAGAGGGAATGAGGTTGAGGGAGGGGGAAGGAGAATGAGGGAGGGGAGGAGAATGGGGAGGTGGAGGGAGGGGAAGGGAGGGGAGGAGAATATGGGAGAGGGAAGGGGTGGAGAATGAGGGAGAGGGAGAGGGAGGGGAGGAGAATGAGGCAGGGGGAAGGAGAATGAGGGTGAGGGAGGGGGAAGGAGAATTTGGGTGTATGAGGGAGAAGGAGAATGAGGGAGGAGGAAGGAAATTGAGGGAGGGGCAAGTAGAATGAGGGAGGGGAAGGAGAATGAAGGAGAAAAAGGAGAATGAGGGAGGGTGGAGGAGAATGAGGGAGGGTGGAGGAGAATGAGGGAGGGTGGAGGAGAATGAGGGAGAGGGAGGGGAGGAGAATGAGGGAGAGGGAGGGGGAGGAGAATGAGGGAGAGGGAGGGGTGGAGAATGAGGGAGAGGGAGGGGAGGAGAATGAGGGAAGGGGAGGAGAATGAGGGAGAGGGAGAGGGAGGGGAGGAGAATGAGGGAGGGGAGGAGAATGAGGGAGGGGAGGAGAATGAGGGAGAGAGAGAGGGAAGGAGAATGATTGAGGGGGAAGGAGAATGAGGGAGGGGGAAGGAGAATGAGGGTGAGGGATGAAGACGGCGAATGAGGGTCAGTGAGGAGGATGGAGAATGAGGGTGAGGGAGGGCAAAGTTGAATGAGGGAGAGGGAGAGGAAAGGAGAATGTGGGAGAGGAAGGAAGAATGAGGGAGAGGGAGGGGGAAGGAGAATGAGGGTGAGGGAGGGTGGAGGAGAATGAGGGTGAGGGAGGGGGAAGGAGGGTGAGGGAGGGTGGAGGAGAATGAGGGAGGGTGGAGGAGAATGAGGGAGAGGGAGGGGAGGAGAATGAGGGAGAGGGAGGGGGAGGAGAATGAGGGAGAGGGAGGGGTGGAGAATGAGGGAGAGGGAGGGGAGGAGAATGAGGGAAGGGGAGGAGAATGAGGGAGAGGGAGAGGGAGGGGAGGAGAATGAGGGAGGGGAGGAGAATGAGGGAGAGAGAGAGGGAAGGAGAATGATTGAGGGGGAAGGAGAATGAGGGAGGGGGAAGGAGAATGAGGGTGAGGGATGAAGACGGCGAATGAGGGTCAGTGAGGAGGATGGAGAATGAGGGTGAGGGAGGGCAAAGTTGAATAAGGGAGAGGGAGAGGAAAGGAGAATGTGGGAGAGGAAGGAAGAATGAGGGAGAGGGAGGGGGAAGGAGAATGAGGGTGAGGGATGAAGACGGCGAATGAGGGTCAGTGAGGAGGATGGAGAATGAGGGTGAGGGAGGGCAAAGTTGAATAAGGGAGAGGGAGAGGAAAGGAGAATGTGGGAGAGGAAGGAAGAATGAGGGAGAGGGAGGGGGAAGGAGAATGAGGGTGAGGGAGGGTGGAGGAGAATGAGGGTGAGGGAGGGGGAAGGAGGGTGAGGGAGGTGGAAGGAGAATGAGGGAGGGGGAGGAGAATGAGGGAGAGGGAGGGGGAAGGTGAATGAGGAAGGGGATGGGAGGGAAGGAGAATGAGGGAGGGGGAGAGGGAAGGAGAATGAGGGAGGGAAGGAGAATGAGGTAGGGGAGGAGAATGAGGGAGAGGGAGGGTAAGGGGAGGAGAATGAGGGTGGGGGAAGGAAAATGAGGGTGGGGGAGGAGAATGAGGTAGGGGGAGGAGAATGAGGGAGTGGGAGGAGAATGAGGGAAGGGAAGGAGAATGAGGGTGAGGGATGAAGACGGCGAATGAGGGTGAGGGAGGGGGAGGAGAATGAGGGTGAGTGATGGGGAGGAGAATGAGGGAGGGGGAGGGAATGAGGGAGAGGGAGAGGGAAGTAGAATGAGGGAGGGAAGGAGAATGAGGGAGGGGGAGGGTGAAGAAGAATGAGGGAGAGGGAGTGGAAAGTAGAATGAGGGAGGGGGAGGGGAAGGAGAATGAGGGTGAGGTAGGGAGAAGGAGGGTGAGGGAGGGGGAAGGAGAATGAGGTAGGGGAAGGAGAATGAGGGAGGTGAGGGGGAGGAGTAAGGAGAATGAGGGAGGGGAGGAGAATGAGGGAGGGGGAGGAGAATGAGGGAGGGAGCGAGGGGGATGGAGAATGAGAGGGACGGAGGGGGAAGGAGAATGAGGGTGAGGGAGGAAAAATGAGGGAGGAAGAATGAGAGAGAGGGAGGGAAAGTAGGATGAGGGAGGGGGAGGGGGAGGAGAATGAGGAAGAGGGAGGGGGAAGGAGAATGAGGGTGAGGCAAGGGGAAGGAGAATGAGGGAGGGGGGACGAGGAGGGGGAGGGAGGACGTTAAGGGGGAGGGGGGAAGGAGAATGAGGGCGAGGAAGATGAAAGGAGAATGAGAGAGGGGAGGAGAAATAGGGAGAGGTGGGGAAAGGAGAATGAGGGAGGGGGAATGAAATTGAGGGAGGGGAAGGAGAATGAGGGGGAGGGAAGGGAAGGAGAATGAGGGGGAGGGAGGGGGAAGGAAAATGAGGGAGGGGAGGAGAATGAGGGAGGGGGAGAGGGAGGGGGAGTGGGAGAGGGAGAGGGAGGGGGAGAAGAATGAGGGAGGGGAGAGGGATGTGGAGGGGGAGGGGGAAGGAGAATGTGGGAGGGGAGGAGAATGGGGGAGGGGGACGGGGAGAAGGAAGGAGAATGAGGGAGAGGGAGAGGGAAGGGGTAGGAGAATGAGGGAGAGGGAAGGGGGAGGAGAATGAGGGAGAAGGAGACGGAGGGGGGAGGAGAATGAGGGAGAGGGAGGGGGTGGAGAATGAGGGAGAGGGAGGGGAGGAGAATTAGGGAGGTGGAGGAGAATGAGGGAGTGGGAGGGGGAGGAGAATGAGGGAGTGGGAGGGGGAGGAGAATGAGGGAGAGGGAGGGGGAGAATGAGGGAGGGGAAAGGAGAATGAGGGAGAGGGAGAGGGAGGAGAATGAGGGAGTGGGAGGGGGAGGAGAATGAGGGAGGGGGAGGAGAATGACTGACGGGGAGAGGGAGGGGGAGAGGGAGGGGGAGGAGAATGAGGGAGAGGAGGAGAATGAGGGAGGGGGAGGAGAATGAGGGAGGGGTGGATAATGAGGGGGAGTAGAATAAGGGAGAGGGAAGGAGAATGAGGGAAAGAGAGGGAGGGGGAGGAGAATGAGGGAGAGGGAGGGGAGGAGAATGAGGGAGATGGAGGGGAGGAGGAAGAGGGAGAGGTTAGGGAAGGAGAATGAGGGAGGGGGATGGAGAATGAGGGTGAGTGAGGGGGAAGGTGAATGAGGATGAGGGCGGGGGAAGGAGCATGAGGGTGAGGGAGGGTGAAGGAGAATGAGGGCGAGGAAGAGGAAAAGAGAATGTGGGAGAGAGAAGGAGAATGTGGGAGAGGGAGAGGGAGGAGAATGAGGGAGAGGGAGGGGGAGGAGAATATGGGAGAGGGAGGGGGAGGAGAATATGGGAGAGGGAGGGGGAGGAGAATGAGGGAGAGGGAGGGGTAGGAGAATGAGGGAGAGGGAGGGGGAGGAGAATATGGGAGAGGGAGGGGGAGGAGAATATGGGAGAGGGAGGGGGAGGAGAATGAGGGAGAGGGAGGGGTAGGAGAATGAGGGAGAGGGAGGGGGAGGAGAATATGGGAGAGGGAGGGGGAGGAGAATATGGGAGAGGGAGGGGGAGGAGAACGAGGGAGAGAGAGAGGTAGGAGAATGAGGGAGGGGAGGAGAATGAGGGAGGGGGAGGAGAATGAGGGAAAGTGAGAGGGAGGGGAGGAGAATGAGGGAGGGGGAGGAGAATGAGGGTGAGGGAGGGGGAAGGAGAATGAGGGTGAGGGAGGAGGAAGGAAATTGAGGGAGGGGCAAGTAGAATGTAGGAGCAAGGAGAATGAGGGAGCGGAAGGAGAATGAGGGAGGGTGGAGGAGAATGAGGTAGAGGGAGGGGGAGGAGAATGACGGAGAGGGAGGGGAGGAGAATGAGGGAGGGGGAGGAGAATGAGGGAAAGTGAGAGGGAGGGGAGGAGAATGAGGGAGGGGGAGGAGAATGAGGGTGAGGGAGGGGGAAGGAGAATGAGGGTGAGGGAGGAGGAAGGAAATTGAGGGAGGGGCAAGTAGAATGTAGGAGCAAGGAGAATGAGGGAGCGGAAGGAGAATGAGGGAGGGTGGAGGAGAATGAGGTAGAGGGAGGGGGAGGAGAATGACGGAGAGGGAGGGGAGGAGAATGAGGGAGGGGGAGGAGAATGAGGGAGGTGGAGGAGCAAGAGGGAGAGGTGGGGAATGAGGGAGAGGGAGGGGTAGGAGAATGAGGGAGAGGGAGGGGGAGGAGAATATGGGAGAGGGAGGGGGAGGAGAATATGGGAGAGGGAGGGGGAAGGAAAATGAGGGAGGGGAGGAGAATGAGGGAGGGGGAGAGGGAGGGGGAGTGGGAGAGGGAGAGGGAGGGGGAGAAGAATGAGGGAGGGGAGAGGGATGTGTAGGGGGAGGGGGAAGGAGAATGAGGGAGGGGGAGAGGAAGGAGAATGTGGGAGGGGAGGAGAATGGGGAGGGGGACGGGGAAAAGGAAGGAGAATGAGGGAGAGGGAGAGGGAAGGGGTAGGAGAATGAGGGAGAGGGAAGGGGGAGGAGAATGAGGGAGAAGGAGACGGAGGGGGGAGATAAATGAGGGAGAGGGAGGGGGTGGAGAATGAGGGAGAGGGAGGGGAGGAGAATTAGGGAGGTGGAGGAGAATGAGGGAGTGGGAGGGGGAGGAGAATGAGGGAGTGGGAGGGGGAGGAGAATGAGGGAGTGGGAGGGGGAGGAGAATGAGGGAGAGGGAGGGGGAGAATGAGGGAGGGGAAAGGAGAATGAGGGAGAGGGAGGAGAATGAGGGAGTGGGAGGGGGAGGAGAATGAGGGAGGGGGAGGAGAATGACTGACGGGGAGAGGGAGGGGGAGAGGGAGGGGGAGGAGAATGAGGGAGAGGAGGAGAATGAGGGAGGGGGAGGAGAATGTGGGAGGGGTGGATAATGAGGGGGAGTAGAATAAGGGAGAGGGAAGGAGAATGAGGGAAAGAGAGGGAGGGGGAGGAGAATGAGGGAGAGGGAGGGGAGGAGAATGAGGGAGATGGAGGGGAGGAGGAAGAGGGAGAGGTTAGGGAAGGAGAATGAGGGAGGAGGATGGAGAATGAGGGTGAGTGAGAGGGAAGGTGAATGAGGATGAGGGCGGGGGAAGGAGCATGAGGGTGAGGGAGGGTGAAGGAGAATGAGGGCGAGGAAGAGGAAAAGAGAGTGTGGGAGAGAGAAGGAGAATGTGGGAGAGGGAGAGGGAGGAGAATGAGGGAGAGGGAGGGGGAGGAGAATATGGGAGAGGGAGGGGGAGGAGAATATGGGAGAGGGAGGGGGAGGAGAATGAGGGAGAGGGAGGGGTAGGAGAATGAGGGAGAGGGAGGGGGAGGAGAATATGGGAGAGGGAGGGGGAGGAGAATATGGGAGAGGGAGGGGGAGGAGAATGAGGGAGAGGGAGGGGTAGGAGAATGAGGGAGAGGGAGGGGGAGGAGAATATGGGAGAGGGAGGGGGAGGAGAATATGGGAGAGGGAGGGGGAGGAGAACGAGGGAGAGAGAGAGGTAGGAGAATGAGGGAGGGGAGGAGAATGAGGGAGGGGGAGGAGAATGAGGGAAAGTGAGGGGGAGGGGAGGAGAATGAGGGAGGGGGAGGAGAATGAGGGTGAGGGAGGGGGAAGGAGAATGAGGGTGAGGGAGGAGGAAGGAAATTGAGGGAGGGACAAGTAGAATGAGGTAGGAGCAAGGAGAATGAGGGAGCGGAAGGAGAATGAGGGAGGGTGGAGGAGAATGAGGTAGAGGGAGGGGGAGGAGAATGACGGAGAGGGAGGGGAGGAGAATGAGGGAGGGGGAGGAGAATGAGGGAGGTGGAGGAGCAAGAGGGAGAGGTGGGGAAGGAGAATGAGGGAGGGGGAAGGAGAATGAGGGAGAGGGAGGGGGAGGAGAATGAGGGAGGGGGAGGAGAATGTGGGAGGGGGAGGAGAATGTGGGAGGGGGAGGGGGAAGGAGAATGAGGGAAAGGGAGGGGGAAGGACAATGAGGGAGGGGGAGGGGGAAGGAGAATGAGGGAGAGGGAGATGAAAGGAGAATGAGGGAAGGAGAATGAGGTAGGGGGAAGGAAATTCAGGGAGGGGGAGGAGAATGAGGGAGGGGAGGAGAATGAGACATGGACAGGAGAATGAGGGAGAGGAAAGGAGAATGAGGGAGGAGGAAAGAGAATGAGGGAGGGAGGGGGAAGGAGAATGAGGGAGTGGGATGAAGATGGAGAATGAGGGTGAGGGAAGGCAAAGGTGAATGATGGAGAGGGAGGGGGAGGAGAAGGAGGGAGAGGGAGGGGGAAGGAGAATGAGGGAGAGGGAGGGGGTAGGAGACTGAGGATGAGGGAGGGGGATGGAGACTGATGATGAGGGACGGGGAAGGAGAATGAGGGTGAGGGATGAGGAAGGAGAATGAGGGTGAGGGAGGGGAAGGAGGGTGAGGTAGGGGGAAGGTGGGTGAGGGAGGTGTAATGAGAATGAGGGAGAGGGAGATGAAAGGAGAATGAGGGAAGGAGAATTAGGTAGGGAGAAGGAGAATGAGGGAGGGGGAAGGAGAATGAGGGTGAGGGAGGGCGAAGGAGAATGAGGGAGGTGAGGGGGAAGGAGAATGAGGGACAGGGAAGGAGAATGTGGGAGGGGGAGGAGGAAGGATAATGAGGGAGGGGGAGGAGAATGAGGGAGGGGGAGGAGATTGAGGGAGGGGGACGAGAATGAGGGAGGAGGAGGAGAATGAGGGAGGGGGAAGGAGAATGAGGGAAGGGGCGGAGAATGAGGGAGGGGAGAGGGAGGGGGAGGGGGAGGGAGGTGGAGGATAATGAGGGAGGGGGAAGGAGAATGAGGGAAGGGGCGGAGAATGAGGGATGGGGAGAGAGATGTGGAGGGGGAGGGGAGGGGTAAGGAGAATGAAGGAGGGGAGGAGGAAGGAGAATTTGGTAGGGGAGGAGAATGAGGGAGGGCGAGGAGAATGAGGGAGAGGGAGGGGGAGGAGAATGAGGGAGAGGGAGGGGGAGGAGAATGAGGGAGAGAAAAAGGGAGGGGGAGGAGAATGAGGGAGAGGGAGGGGAAGGAGAATGAGGGAGGAGGAGGGAGAGGGAGAATTAGCGAGAGGGGGAGGGAGGGGGAAGGAGAATGAGGGTGAGGGAGGGGGAAGGAGAATGAGGGAGGGGAGGAGAATGAGAGAGGGGGAGGAGAATGAGGGAGCGGGAGGGGAATGAGGGAGGGGGAGAGGGATGGGGAGAGGGAGGGGGAGGGGAGGGGAAAGCAGAGTGAGGGAGGTGGAGGAGGAAGGAGAATGTGGGAGGGGGAGGAGAATGAGGGGGAGTAGAATGAGGGAGGGGGAGGAGAATGAGGGAGAGGGAGAGGGAAAGGGAGGAGAATGTGGGAGAGGGAGAGGGAGGGGGAGGAGAATGAGGGAGGGGGAGGGGGAAGGAGAATGAGGGAGGGGGAGGGGAGGAGAATGAGGGATAGGGAGGGGAGGAGAATGAGGGAGAGGGGGGAGCAGAATGAAGGAGGGAGATGCAGAATGAGAGGGAGGGGGGAAGGAGAATGAGGGTGGGGGGGAAAGAAGAATGTGGGTGGGGGAGGAGAATGAGGGATAGGGAAGGAGAATGAGGGAGGGGAAGGAGAATAAGGGAGAGGGAGGAAGAATGAGGGAGGGGGAGGATAATGAGGGAGGGGGAGGAGAATCAGGGAGAGGGAGGGGAAGAGAATGAGGGAGAGGTAGGAGAATGAGGGAGGGGGAGAGGGAAGGAGAATGTGGGAGAGGGTGGAAGAATGAGGGAGAGGGTGGAAGAATGAGGGAGGGGAGGAAGAATGAGGGAGTGGGAAGGAGAATGAGGGAGTGGGAGGGAGAATGAGGGAGAGGGAGGGAGAATGAGGGAGTGGGAGGAGAAAGAGGGAGAGGGTGGGAGAATGAGGGAGAGGGAGGGAGAATGAGGGAGGGGAGGAGAATCAGGGAGAGGGAGGGGAAGAGAATGAGGGAGGGGGAGGGGGAAGGAGAATGAGGGAGAGGGAGGAGGAAGGAGAATGTGGGAGGGGGAGGAGAATGAGGGAGGGGGAGGAAAATGAGGGAGAGGGAGGGGGAGGAAAATGAGGGAGAGGGAGGGGGAGGAGAATGAGGGAGAGGGAGGGGGAGGAGAATGAGGGAGAGGGAGAGGGAGGGGGAGGAGAATGAGGGAGAGGGAGCGGGGAGGAGAATGAGGGAGAGGGAGAGCGAGCGGGGAGGAGAATGAGGGAGAGGGCGGGGGAGGAGAATGAGGGAGAGGGAGTGTGAGTGAGAATTAGTGAAAGGGGGAGGGAGAGGGAAGTAGAATGAGAATGAGGGAGGGGAATGAAATTGAGGGAGGGGAAGGAGAATGGGGGGAGGGAGGGGGAAGGAGAATGAGGGAGGGGAAGGAGAATGAGGGAGAGGGAGAAGGAAGGGTTAGGAGAATGAGGGAGAGGAAGAGTGAAGGGGAAGGAGAATGAGGGAGAGGAAGAGGGAGGGGGAGGAGAATGAGGGGGAGGAGAATGAGGGGGGGGAGAGGGAGGTGGAGGGGAGGGGGAAGGAGAATGAGGGATAGGGAAGGAGAATGAGGGGGTGAAGAGGTAGGAAAATGTGGGAGGGGAGGAGAATGAGGTGGGGAGGAGTATGAGGGGGAGTAGAATGAGGAAGAGAGAAGCAGAATGAGGGAGAGGGAGAAGGAAGGGGTAGGAGAATGAGGGTGAGGAAGAGGGAAGGGGAGGAGAATGAGGGAGAGGGAGGGGAGGAGAATGAGGGACAGGGAGGGGGAGGAGAATGAGGCAGAGAGAGAGGGAGGGGCGGAGAATGAGAGAGAGGGAGGGGGAGGAGAATGAGGCAGAGAGAGAGGGAGGGGGAGGAGAATGAGGGAGACGGAGAGGGAATGAAATTGAGGGAGGGGAAGGAGTATGAGGAGGAGGGAGGAGAATGAGGGAGGGGAAAGGAGAGTGAGGGAGAGGGAAGGAGAATGAGGGTGATGGAGGGGGAAGGGGAATGAGGGAGGGGAAGGGGAATGAGGGAGGGGGAAGGAGCATGAGGGAGGGGGAGGAGAATGAGGGAGCGGGAGGGGAATGAGGGAGGGGGAGAGGGAGGGGGAGGAGAATGAGGGAGGGGCAGAGGGAGGTTTAGGGGAGGGGGAAGGAGAGTGAGGGAGGGGAGGAGAATGAGGGGGAGTAGAATGAGGGAGAGGGAGAGGGAAGGAGAATGAGGGAGAGGGAGAGGGAGGGGAGGAGAATGTGGGAGAGGGAGGGGGAGGAGAATGAGGGAGAGGGAGGGGGAGGCGAATGCGGGAGGGGAGGGGGAGGAGAATGAGGGAGTGGGAGGGGGAGGAGAATGAGGGATAGGGAGGGGAAAGTAGAATGAGGGATAGGGAGGGGAAAGTAGAATGAGTCAGGGGAAGGAGAATGAGGGAGAGGGAGGGGGAGGAGAATGAGGGAAAGGGGGAGGAGAATGAGGGAGAGGGAGGGGTGAAGAATGAGGGATTGTGGAGGAGAATGAGGGAGGGAGGGAGGGAGGGGAAAGAAGAATGAGGGTGGGGGAGGAGAATGAGGGATGGACAGGAGAATGAGGGAAGGAGAATGAGGGAGAGGTAAGGAGAATGAGGGGGAAGTGGGGGAAGGGGAAGGAGGGAGGGGGAAGGGGAATAAGGGCGAGGGAGGAGGACGGGTAAAGGGAGGGGGAGGTGAATGAGGAGGGGGAGAGGGAGGGGGAGGTGAATGAAGAGGCGGAGCGGGAGGGGGAGGTGAATGAGTGAGGGGAGGAGATTGACGGACGGGGAGAGGGAGGGGGAGAGGGAGGGGGAGGTGAATGAGGGAGGGGTAGGGGAAGGAGAATGAGGGAGGGGGAGGAGGAAGGAGAATGAGGGAGGGAAGGAGAATGAGGGAGAGGGAGAGTGAAGGGGAGGAGAATGAGGGAGAGAGAGGGAGTGGGCAGGAGAATGAGGGAGATGGAGAGGGAGGGGAGGAGACTGAGGGAAAGGGAGGGGGAGGGGAATGAGGGGGAAGGAGAGGGAAGTAGAATGAGGGAGGGGAGGGGGAGGGGGAGGGGAGGGAAAATTAGCAAGAGGGCAGGGAGGGGGAAGGAGAATAAGAATGAGGGAGGGGGAATGAAATTGAGGGAGGGGAAGGAGAATGAGGGGGAGGGTGGGGGAAGGAGAATGAGGGAGGGGGAAGAGAATGAGGGAGGGCGAGGGGGAAGGAGAATTAGGGAGAGGCAACGGGAATGATGGAGGGGAGGAGAATGTGGGAGGGTGAGAGGGAGGGGGAGGGGGCGGGGGAGGGGCGGGAGGGGGAGTAGAATTATGGAGGGGGAGAGGGAGTTGGAGGGGAGGGGCGAGGAGAATGAAGGAGGGGAGGGGGAAGGAGAATGAGGGATAGGGAAGGAGAATGAGGGAGGGGAGGAGAATGAGGGAGAGGGAGAGGAAAGGAGAATGAGGGAGAGGGAGAGGGAGGGGGAGGAGAATGATGGAGAAGGAGAATGAGGGAGGGGAAGGAGAATGAGGGACAGGGAAGGGGAAGGAGAATGAGGGAGAGGGAAGGAGAATGAGAATGAGGGAGGGGAAGGGAGAATGAGGGAGGGTGAGAGGGAGGGGGAGGGGAGGCGGAAGTAGAATGAGGGAGGGGGCGGAGAAAGGAGAATGAGGGAGGGGGAGGAGAATGAGGGAGGGGAAGGGGAGTGGCGGGGGAGGGGGAAGGGAAAGAGGGGAGGGGGAGGGTGTAGGAGAATGAGGGAGAGGGAGTGGGAAGGAGAATGAGGGATGGAGAAGGTGAAAGAGGGAGGGGAATGCGGAATGAGAATGAGTGAGAGGGAAGGAGAATGAGGGAGAGGGAGGAGAATGGTGAGGGGTGGGAGAATGAGGGAGAGGGAGGGGGAGGAGAATGAGGGAGAGGGAGGGGAGGAGAATGAGGGAGAGGGAGGGGGAGGAGAATGAGGGAGGGGGAGGAGGAAGGAGAACGTGGATAGTAGTAACAGGATAGGACAGAGTCAGCATGGATTTATGAAGGGGAAATCATGCTTGACTCATCTTCGTGAATTTTTTGAGGATGTAAGTCTGAAGTTGGACGAGGGAGATCCAGTAGATGTCGTGTACCTGGACTTTCAGAAAGCTTCTGATAAAGTCCCACACAGGAGGTTAGTGAGTAAAATTAGGGCGCATGGTATTGGGGGCAAAGTACTAGATTGGATTGAAAATTGGCTGGCGAATAGGAAACAAAGGGTAGTGATAAACGGCTCCATTTCGGACAGGCAGGCAGTGACCAGTGGGGTAGCGCAGGGATCCGTGCTGGGACCGCAGCTTTTTACAATATATGTGAATGATATAGAAGATGGTATCAGCAATAACATTAGCAAATTTGCTGATGATACAAAGCTGGGTGGCAGGATGAAATGTGAGGAGGATGTTAGGAGATTACAGGGTGACATGGACAAGTTAGGTGAGTGGTCAGATGTATGGCAGATGCAGTTTAATGTGGATAAATGTGTGGTTATACACTTTGGTGGCAAGAACAGGAAGGCGGATTACTACCTAAATGGAATCAATTTAGGTAAAGGGGCAGTACAGAGAGATCTGGGTGTTCTTGTACACCAGCCAATAAAGGTAAGCATGCAGGTGCAGCAGGTAGTGAAGAAGGCTAATAGCATGCTGGCCTTCATAACAAGAGGGATTGAGTATAGAAGCAAAGAGGTGCTTCTGCAGCTGTACAGGGTCCTGGTGAGACCACACCTGGAGTACTGTGTGCAGTTCTGGTCTCCAAATTTGAGGAAAGACATTCTGGCTATTGAGGGAGTGCAGCGTAGGTTCACGAGGTCAATTCCTGGAATGGCGGGATTACCTTACACTGAAAGACTGGAGCGACTGGGCTTGTATACCCTTGAGTTTAGAAGACTGAGAGGGGATCTGATTGAGACATATAAGATTATTAAAGGATTGGACACTCTGGCAGCAGGAAACATGTTTCTGCTGATGGGTGAGTGCCGAACCAGAGGACACAGCTTAAAAATACGGGGTAGACCATTTAGGACAGAGATGAGGAGAAACGTCTTCACCCAGAGAGTGGTGGCTGTGTGGAATGCTCTGCCCCAGAGGGCAGTGGAGGCCCAGTCTCTGGATTCATTTAAGAAAGAGTTGGATAGAGCTCACAAAGATAGTGGAATCAAGGGTTATGGAGATAAGGCAGGAACAGGATACTGATTAGGAATGATCAGCCATGATCATATTGAATGGAGGTGCAGGCTCGAAGGGCTGAATGGCCTACTCCTGCACCTATTGTCTATTGTCTATTGTCTTATCAAAGACTTTACTGAAGTCCATGTACACCACGTCAACTGCCCGACCCTCATCTACATGCTTGGCCACCTTCTCAAAAAACTCACTGAGGTTGGTGAGACACGACCTGCCCTTGACGAAACCATGTTGACTACCTGAAATCAAATTGTTGCTTGCTGGATGATTATAAATCTTATCTCTTATAATCCTTTCCAAAGCCTTTCCTACAACCGAAGTAAGGCTCACTGGTCTATAATTACCTGGGTCATCTCTACTGCCCTTCTTGAATAAGGGCACAACATTTACAATCCTCCAGTCCTCTGGTACTGAACCTGTAGAGAATGACGACTCAAATCTCACCTTCCCCAGAATGAGCCCCAATTATCCAAGTACCTGAAACCCTCCTTCCTGCACCATCCTTGCAGCCACGTGTTCAGCTGATACCTCTCCCTATTCCTTGCCTCGATATCACGTGGCGCGGGTAACAAACCAGAGATAACAACTCTCTTTGTTCTAGCTCTCAGCTTCCACCCTAGCTCCCAAAAACCTGCCTTACATCCCTATCCCTCTTTCTATCTATGTCATTGGTACCTACATGGACAATGGCTTGAGGCTGGTCACTCTCTCCCTTCAGGACCCCAAAAATACGATCTGAGACATCACGGACCCTGGCACCTGGGAGGCAACACACCAACCGCGAGTCTCTTTCGTTTCCAACAAACCTTCTATCTGAGCCTCTAACTATTGAGTCCCCAATGACTAACACTCTCCTCCTCTCCCTCCTTCCCTTCTGTGCAACAGGGACAGGCTCTGTGCCAGAGCCCTGGGCCCCACTGCATACCCCTCAACAGTATCCAAACTGATATACATGTTTTTCAGAGGAACGACCACAGGGGATCCCTCCACTGACTGTTTTTTCCCCTTCAAACAGTCACCCAGCTCTCTCCATGCCTTAGAGTAACACTTCCCTGCAACTCTAACCTATCCCATCCTCTGCCTCCCGAGTGATCCAACGTTCATCCACCTCCCGCTCCAGTTCCCTAACACGGTCTTGGAGGAGCGAGAGCTGAGTGCACTTCCTGCAGATGTACTTGGGATGGGACACTAATGGCATCCCTCACCTCAAACATCATGCAGGAGGAACATTGCTCTCCCTGCACTGCCATCCCTGCTTGTCCCCTTATCAGAAAGTCAAAAAGAAGAGACGCTTAGCTGATGTGTCCCTGGTCTCTAAGGTTTGAGTAGGTGGTTGGGTGGGAGGCCCTACAATGGTAGGGTCTCAGGTTTCTAAAACACTGACTGATCTTTCTGGATGGAACAAGTCCCTCCTTTCCCAGAAACCTCTGCTCTCTGATTTCAAATGTGAAAGCTCAACTTAGTGACTGACCACTCCCGACAGGCCCCTAGTGCAAGCTCCCACCCTTCACTCTGCTGCTGCGGCTGCAAAACAGAAATGAAGGACTCCCACATTCAAGGTAAGTCTTTAAGGGTATATATGAGGGCATCAGGGTGATAGTGACGCAGTAAGTGTGAGAGCATCAGCCTAATAGTGACACAGTAAGTGTGAGGCAGTCTGTCTGATGGTGACGCAGTAAGTGTGAGATGCTCAGGCTGATAGTGACACAGTAAGCGTGAGGCTGTCTGTCTGATGGTGACGGAGTAAGTGTGAGTTGGTCAGCCTGATAGTGACACAGTAAGTGTGAGGCTGTCAGGCTGAGAGTGACGGAATAAGTGTGAGGACAGCAGGCTGATAGTGAGGAAGAAGGTGTGACGGGGTCAGGCTGATAGTTATGCCATAAGTGTGAGGGGGTCAGGGTGATAGTGACACAGTAAGGGTGATGGGATCAGGGAAATAGAGACGCAGTAAGTGTGAATGAGTTAGGGGGATAGTGACGCAATACGTGTGAAGCGATCAGGGAGATAGTGATGCAGTAAGTGTGAGGGGATCAGGATGATAGTGATGCAATAAGTTTGAGGGTGTCAGTGTGATAGTGACGCAGTAAGCGTGAGGGGTTCAGGGTGATAGTGACGCAGTAAGTGTGAGGGTTTCAAGGAGATAGTGACACACTAATTGTGAGGTTATCAAGGAGATAGTGACGCAGTAAGTGTGAGGGGTTAGGGAGATAGTGATGCAGTAAGTGTGAGGAGTCAGGGAGATAGTGACGCAGTAAGTGTGATTGGGTCAGGGTGATAATGACACAGTAAGGGTGAAGGGATCAGGGAGATAGTGACGCAGTAAGTGTGAGGAGTCAGGGAGATAGTGACGCAGTAAGTGTGATTGGGTCAGGGTGATAGTGACGCAGTAAGTGTGAGGGGTTAGGGAGATAGTGATGCAGTAAGTGTGAGGAGTCAGGGAGATAGTGACGCAGTAAGTGTGATTGGGTCAGGGTGATAATGACACAGGAAGGGTGAAGGGTGAAGGGAGATAGTGACGCAGTAAGTGTGAGGAGTCAGGGAGATAGTGACGCAGTAAGTGTGATTGGGTCAGGGTGATAATGACACAGTAAGGGTGAAGGGATCAGGGAGATAGTGACGCAGTAAGTGTGAGGGTATCAGGATGATAGTCACGCAGTAAGTGTGAGGGTATCAGGGTGATATTGACGCAGTGAGTGTGATGGGATCAGGGAGATAGTGACGCAGTAAGTGTGAGGGGATCAGGGTGATAGTGACGCATATGTTTGAGGTTGTCAGTGTGATAGTGACGCAGTATGTGTGAGGGGATCAGGGAGATAGTGGTGCAGTGAGTGTGAGGGGTCAGGGTGATAGTGACGCGGTAAGTTTGAGGGGATCAGGGAGATAGTGACGCAGTAAGTGAGTTGGGAACAGGGTGATAGTGATGCAGTAAGTTGGAGGACACAGAGAGATAGTGATGCAGTAAGTGTGATGGGGTCAGGGAGATAGAGGCGCAGTAAGTGTGAGGGGATCAGGGAGATAGTGACGCAGTAAATGTGAGGGTGTCAGGGAGATAGTGACTCAATAAGTGTGATGGGGTCAGGGAGATAGAGACGCTGCAAGTCTGAGGGGATCAGGGAGATTGTATCACAGTACGTGTGAGGGTATCAGGCTGATAGTGATGCATTGAGTGTGAGGGGACAGGGTGATAGTGACGCAGTAAGTGTGATGGGATCAGGGTGATAGTGACACGGTAAGTGTGAGGGTGTCAGGGTGATAGTGTCATAGTAAGTGTGAGGGGTCAGGGAGATAGTGACGCAGTAAGTGTGAAGGTATCAGGGTGATAGTGGCTCAGTAAGGGTGATGGGATCAGGGAGATAGTGACACGGTAAGTGTGAGGGGATCTGGGAGATAGTGACACAGTAAGTGTGAATGAGTTAGGGTGATAGTGACGCAGTACGTGTGAAGCGATCAGGGAGATAGTGACGCTGGATGTGTGAGGGGATCAGGGAGATAGTGACGCAGTAAGTGGGATGGGATCAGGATGATAGTGATGCAATAAGTTTGAAGGTGTCAGTGTTATAGTGACACAGTAAGTGTGTGGGGATCAGGGAGATAGTGATGCAGTAAGTGTGAGTGTGTCAGTGTGATAGTGACGCAGTAAGTGTGATGGGATCAGGGTGATATTGATGCAGTAAATGTGTGGGTATCAGGGTGCGAGTGACGCAGTAAGTGTGTGGGGGTCAGGGTGATAGTAACGCAGTAAGTGTGAGGGGATCGGGTTGATAGTGACGCAGTAAGTGTGAGGGGATCAGGGTGATAGTGACGCAGTAAGTGTGATGGGATCAGGGTGATAGTGATGCAGTAAGTGTGATGGGATCAGGGAGATAGTGACGCAGTAAGTGTGAATGAGTTAGGGTGATAGTGACGCAGTACGTGTGAAGCGATCATGGAGATAGTGACGCTGGATGTGTGAGGGGATCAGGGAGATAGTGACGCAATAAGTGTGATGGGATTAGGATGATAGTGATGCAATAAGTTTGAGGGTGTCAGTGTTATAGTGACACAGTCAGTGTGAGGGGTTCAGGGTGATAGTGACACAGTAAGTATGAGTGGATCTGGGAGATAGTGACGCAGTAAGTGTGATGGGATCAGGACATTAGTGACGCAATAAGTTTGAGGCTGTCAGGCAGATAGTGACACAGTAAGTGTGAGAGCATCAGCCTGTAGTGAAACAGTAAGCGTGAAGCAGTATATCTGATGGTGAAGGAGTAAGTGTGAGATGGTCAGCCTGATAGTGACACAGCAAGTGTGAGGCTGTCAGGCTGAGAGTGACGGAATAAGTGTGAGGACAGCGGGCTGATAGTGAGGAAGAAAGTGTGACGGGGTCAGGCTGATAGTTATGCCATAAGTGTGAGGGGATCAGGTTGATAGTGACGCAGTAAGTGTGTGGGTATCAGGGTGATAGTGACGCAGTATGTGTGATGGGATCAGGGTGATAGTGACGCAGTAAGTGTGAGGGGATCAGGGTGATAGTGACGCAGAAAGTGTGAGGGTATCTCTGTGATAATGACACTGCAACAGTGAGGGGATCAGGGAGATAGTGACGCAGAAAGTGTGAGGGTATCAGGGAGATAGTGACACAGTAGGTGTGAGGGGATCAGGGTGATATTGACACAGTAAGTGTGAGGGTATCAGCACGTTAGTGACGCAATAAGTTTGAGGGTGTCAGTGTGATAGTGACACAGTAAGTGTGATGGGATCAGGGTGATAATGATGCAGTAAGTGTGAGGGTATCAGGGTGATAGTGACATAGTAAGTGTGAGGGGATCAGGATGATAGTGATGCAGTAAGTGTGAGGGGATGAGAGTGATAGTGACGCAGTAAGTGTGAGGGTATCAGGGTGATAGTGACGCAGTAGGTGTGAGGGAATCAGGGTGATAGTGACGCAGTAAGTGTGATGGGATCAGGGTGATAGTGACGCAGTAAGTGTGAGGGGATCAGGGTGATAGTGACGCAGTAAGTGTGAGGGCATCTTGGTGATAGTGATGCAGAAGGTGTGAGGGTATCACTGTGATAATGACACTGTAACAGTGAGGGGATCAGGGAGATAGTGATGCAGTAAGTGTGAGGGTATCAGGGAGATAGCGACACAATAGGTGTGAGGGAATCAGGGTGATAGTGACGCAGTAAGTGTGAGGGGATCAGGGTGATAGTAACGCAGTAAGTGTGAAGGGATCAGGACGTTAGTGACGCAATAAGTTTGAGGGTGTCAGTGTGATAGTGACGCAGTAAGTGTGATGGGATCAGGGTGATAGTGATGCAGTAAGTGTGAGGGTATCAGGGTGATAGTGACGCAGTAAGTGTGAGGTGATCATGGTGATTGTGACGCAGTAAGTGTGAGGGTATCACTGTGATAATGACACTGTAACAGTGAGGGGATCAGGGTGATAATGATGCATAAGTGTGAGGTTATCAGGGTGATAGTGACACAGTAAGTGTGATGGGATCAGGGTGATAATGATGCAGTAAGTGTGAGGCTATCAGGGTAATAGTGACACAGTAAGTGTGATGGGATCAGGGTGATAGTGGCGCAGTAAGTGTGAGGGTGTCAGGGTAATATTGACACAGTAAGTGTGAGGGTATCAGGGAGATAGTGACGCAGTAAATGTGATGGGATCAGGGTGATAGTGATGCAGTATGTGTGAGTGGATCAGGGTGATAGTGACGCAGTAAGTGTGAGGCGATCATGGTGATAGTGACGCAGTAAGTGTGAGGGTATCACTGTGGTAATGACACTGAAACAGTGAGGGGATCAGGGTGATAATGATGCATATGTGTGAGGGTATCAGGGTGATAGTGACACAGTAAGTGTGATGGGATCAGGGTGATAGTGACGCAGTAAGTGTGAGGGTATCAGGGTGATAGTGACGCAGTAAGTGTGAGGGTATCAGGGAGGTGGTGATGCAGTAAGTGTGAGGGGGTCAGGGTGATAGTGACGCAGTAAGTGTGAGGGGATCAGGGAGATAGTGACGCTTAAATGTGATGGGATCAGGGTGATAGTGATGCAGTATGTGTGAGTGGATCAGGGTGATAGTGATGCAGTAAGTGTGAGGGGATCAGGGTGATAGTGACGCAATAAGTGTGAGGGTATCAGCACGTTAGTGACGCAATAAGTTTGAGGGTGTCAGTGTGATAGTGACACAGTAAGTGTGATGGGATCAGGGTGATAATGATGCAGTAAGTGTGAGGGGATCAGGGAGATAGTGACACAGTAAGTGTGAGGGGATCAGGATGATAGTGATGCAGTAAGTGTGAGGGGATCAGGGTGATCGTGACGCAGTAGGTGTGAGGGTATCAGCACGTTAGTGACGCAATAAGTTTGAGGGAGTCAGTATGATAGAGACGCATAAGTGTGATGGGATCAGGGTGATAATTATGCAGTAAGTGTGAGGGTATCAGGGTGATAGTGACACAGTAAGTGTGATGGGATCAGGGTGATAGTGGCGCAGTAAGTGTGAGGGTGTCAGGGTAATATTGACGCAGTAAGTGTGAGGGGATCAGGGAGATAGTGACGCAGTAAATGTGATGGGATCAGGGTGATGGTGATGCAGTATGTGTGAGGGTATCAGGGTGATAGTGACACAGAAAGTGTGATGGGATCAGGGTGATAGTGACGCAGTAAGTGTGAGGGTATCAGGGTTATAGTGACGCAGTAAGTGTGAGGATATCAGGGAGGTGGTGATGCAGTAAGTGTGAGGGGGTCAGGGTGATAGTGACGCAGTAAGTGTGAGGGGATCAGGGAGATAGTGACGCAGTAAGTGTGATGGGATCAGGACGGTTTGTGACTCAATAAGTGTGATAGTGACGCAGTAAGTGTGACGGGATCAGGGTGATAGTGACGCAGTAAATGTGAGTGGATCAGGGAGATAGTGACGCAGTAAGTGTGAGGGGAACAGGACGTTAGTGACGCAATAAGTTTGAGGGTGTCAGTGTGATAGTGACGCAGTAAGTGTGATGGGATCAGGGTGATAGTGATGCAGCAAGTGTGAGGGTATCAGGGTGATAGTGACGCAGTAAGTGTGAGGTGATCATGGTGATTGTGACGCAGTAAGTGTGAGGGTATCACTGTGATAATGAAACTGTAACAGTGAGGGGATCAGGGTGATAATGATGCATAAGTGTGAGGTTATCAGGGTGATAGTGACACAGTAAGTGTGAGGGGATCAGGGTGATAGTGACACAGAAAGTGTGATGGGATCAGTGTGATAGTGACGCAGTAAGTGTGAGGGGATCAGGGTGATAGTGACGCAGTAAGTGTGAGGGCATCTTGGTGATAGTGACGCAGAAGGTGTGAGGGTATCACTGTGATAATGACACTGTAACAGTGAGGGGATCAGGGAGATAGTGATGCAGTAAGTGTGAGGGTATCAGGGAGATAGCGACACAATAGGTGTGAGGGAATCAGGGTGATAGTGACGCAGTAAGTGTGAGGGGATCAGGGTGATAGTAACGCAGTAAGTGTGAGGGGATCAGGACGTTAGTGACGCAATAAGTTTGAGGGTGTCAGTGTGATAGTGACGCAGTAAGTGTGATGGGATCAGGGTGATAGTGATGCAGTAAGTGTGAGGGTATCAGGGTGATAGTGACGCAGTAAGTGTGAGGTGATCATGGTGATTGTGACGCAGTAAGTGTGAGGGTATCACTGTGATAATGACACTGTAACAGTGAGGGGATCAGGGTGATAATGATGCATAAGTGTGAGGTTATCAGGGTGATAGTGACACAGTAAGTGTGATGGGATCAGGGTGATAATGATGCAGTAAGTGTGAGGCTATCAGGGTAATAGTGACACAGTAAGTGTGATGGGATCAGGGTGATAGTGGCGCAGTAAGTGTGAGGGTGTCAGGGTAATATTGACACAGTAAGTGTGAGGGTATCAGGGAGATAGTGACGCAGTAAATGTGATGGGATCAGGGTGATAGTGATGCAGTATGTGTGAGTGGATCAGGGTGATAGTGACGCAGTAAGTGTGAGGCGATCATGGTGATAGTGACGCAGTAAGTGTGAGGGTATCACTGTGGTAATGACACTGAAACAGTGAGGGGATCAGGGTGATAATGATGCATATGTGTGAGGGTATCAGGGTGATAGTGACACAGTAAGTGTGATGGGATCAGGGTGATAGTGACGCAGAAGTGTGAGGGTATCAGGGTGATAGTGACGCAGTAAGTGTGAGGGTATCAGGGAGGTGGTGATGCAGTAAGTGTGAGGGGGTCAGGGTGATAGTGACGCAGTAAGTGTGAGGGGATCAGGGAGATAGTGACGCTTAAATGTGATGGGATCAGGGTGATAGTGATGCAGTATGTGTGAGTGGATCAGGGTGATAGTGATGCAGTAAGTGTGAGGGGATCAGGGTGATAGTGACGCAGTAAGTGTGAGGGTATCAGCACGTTAGTGACGCAATAAGTTTGAGGGTGTCAGTGTGATAGTGACACAGTAAGTGTGATGGGATCAGGGTGATAATGATGCAGTAAGTGTGAGGGGATCAGGGAGATAGTGACACAGTAAGTGTGAGGGGATCAGGATGATAGTGATGCAGTAAGTGTGAGGGGATCAGGGTGATCGTGACGCAGTAGGTGTGAGGGTATCAGCACGTTAGTGACGCAATAAGTTTGAGGGAGTCAGTATGATAGAGACGCATAAGTGTGATGGGATCAGGGTGATAATTATGCAGTAAGTGTGAGGGTATCAGGGTGATAGTGACACAGTAAGTGTGATGGGATCAGGGTGATAGTGGCGCAGTAAGTGTGAGGGTGTCAGGGTAATATTGACGCAGTAAGTGTGAGGGGATCAGGGAGATAGTGACGCAGTAAATGTGATGGGATCAGGGTGATGGTGATGCAGTATGTGTGAGGGTATCAGGGTGATAGTGACACAGAAAGTGTGATGGGATCAGGGTGATAGTGACGCAGTAAGTGTGAGGGTATCAGGGTTATAGTGACGCAGTAAGTGTGAGGATATCAGGGAGGTGGTGATGCAGTAAGTGTGAGGGGGTCAGGGTGATAGTGACGCAGTAAGTGTGAGGGGATCAGGGAGATAGTGACGCAGTAAGTGTGATGGGATCAGGACGGTTTGTGACTCAATAAGTGTGATAGTGACGCAGTAAGTGTGACGGGATCAGGGTGATAGTGACGCAGTAAATGTGAGTGGATCAGGGAGATAGTGACGCAGTAAGTGTGAGGGGAACAGGACGTTAGTGACGCAATAAGTTTGAGGGAGTCAGTGTGATAGTGACGCAGTAAGTGTGATGGGATCAGGGTGATAGTGATGCAGCAAGTGTGAGGGTATCAGGGTGATAGTGACGCAGTAAGTGTGAGGTGATCATGGTGATTGTGACGCAGTAAGTGTGAGGGTATCACTGTGATAATGAAACTGTAACAGTGAGGGGATCAGGGTGATAATGATGCATAAGTGTGAGGTTATCAGGGTGATAGTGACACAGTAAGTGTGAGGGGATCAGGGTGATAGTGACGCAGTAAGTGTGAGGGTATCAGGGTGATAGTGACGCAGTAAGTGTGAGGGTATCAGGGTAATATTGATGCAGTAAGTGTGATGGGATCAGGACGTTAGTGACGCAATAAGTTTGAGGGTGTCAGTGTGATAGTGACGCAGTAAGTGTGAGGCGATCATGGTGATAGTGACGCAGTAAGTGTGAGGGGATCAGGGTGATAGTGACGCAGTAAGTGTGAGGGTATCACTGTGATAATGACACTGTAACAGTGAGGGTATCAGGGTGATAATGTTGCACAAGTGTGAGGGTATCAGGGTGATAGTGACACAATAAGTGTGAAGGGATCAGGGAGATAGTGACGCAGTAAATGTGAGGGTATCAGGGTGATAGTGACACAGTAAGTGGGATGGGATCAGCGTGATAGTGACACAGTAAGTGTGTGGGGATCAGGGTGATAGTGACATAGTAAGTGTGAGGGTATCAGGGTGATAGTGACACAGTAAGTGTGAGGGGATGAGGGTGATCGTGACGCAGTAAGTGTGATGCGATCAGGGAGATAGTGATGCAGTAAGTGTGAGGGGATCAGGACGTTAGTGACGCAATAAGTTTGAGGGTGTCAGTGTGATAGTGACGCAATAAGTGTGATGGGATCAGGGTGATAGTGATGCAGTATGTGTGAGAGGATCAGGGTGATAGTGACGCAGTAAGTGTGAGGCGATCATGGTGATAGTGACGCAGTAAGTGTGAGGGTATCAGGGAGATAGTGACGCAGTAAGTGAGAGGGTATCACTGTCATAATGACACTGTAACAGTGAGGTGATCAGGGTGATAATGATGCAGAAGTGTGAGTGTATCAGGGTGATAGTGACACAGTAAGTGGAAGGGGATCAGGGTGATAGTGACGCAGTAATTGTGAGGGTATCAGGATTAAGATTGGCACAGTAAGTGTGAGGGGATCAGGGAGATAGTGACGCAGTAAGTGTGATGGGATCAGGACGTTAGTGACGCAATAAGTTTGAGGGTGTCAGTGTGATAGTGACGCAGTAAGTGTGAGGCGATCATGGTGATAGTGACGCAGTAAGTGTGCGGGGATCAGTGAGATAGTGACGCAGTAAGTGTGAGTCTATCAGGGTGATAGTGACGCAGTAAGTGTGATGGGATCAGGGTGATAGTGAAGCAGTAAGTGTGCTGGGATCAGCGTGATAGTGACACAGTAAGTGTGATGGGATCAGGGTGATAGTGACACAGTAAGTGTGAGGGGATCAGGGAGATAGTGATGCAGTAAGTGTGAGGGGATCAGGATATTAGTGACGCAGTAAGTGTGATGGGATCAGGGTGATCGTGACGCAGTAAGTGTGAGGGGATCAGGGAGATAGTGATGCAGTAAGTGTGAGGGGATCAGGATATTAGTGACGCAATAAGTTTGAGGGTGTCAGTGTGATAGTGACGCAGTAAGTGTGATGGGATCAGGACGTGATTGACGCAATGAGTCTGAGGGTGTCAGTGTGATAGTGACGCAGTAAGTGTGAGGCGATCATGGTGATAGTGACGCAGTAAGTGTGAGGGGATCAGCATGTTAGTGACGCAGTAAGTGTGAGGGGATCAGGGTGACCGTGACATGGTAAGTGTGAGGGTGTCAGGGTGATAGTGACGCAATAAGCGTGAAGATATAAGGGTGATACTGACACAGTAAGTGTGAGGGGATCAGGATGATAGTGATGCAGTAAGTGTGAGGTGATCAGGGTGATAGTGACGCAGTAGGTGTGAGGGTATCAGCACGTTAGTGACGCAATAAGTTTGAGGGAGTCAGTATGATAGAGACGCATAAGTGTGATGGGATCAGGGTGATAATTATGCAGTAAGTGTGAGGGTATCAGGGTGATAGTGACACAGTAAGTGTGATGGGATCAGGGTGATAGTGGCGCAGTAAGTGTGAGGGTGTCAGGGTAATATTGACGCAGTAAGTGTGAGGGGATCAGGGAGATAGTGACGCAGTAAATGTGATGGGATCAGGGTGATGGTGATGCAGTATGTGTGAGGGTATCAGGGTGATAGTGACACAGAAAGTGTGATGGGATCAGGGTGATAGTGACGCAGTAAGTGTGAGGGTATCAGGGTTATAGTGACGCAGTAAGTGTGAGGGTATCAGGGAGGTGGTGATGCAGTAAGTGTGAGGGGGTCAGGGTGATAGTGATGCAGTAAGTGTGAGGGGATCAGGGAGATAGTGACGCAGTAAGTGTGATGGGATCAGACGGTTTGTGACTCAATAAGTGTGATAGTGAAGCAGTAAGTGTGACGGGATCAGGGTGATAGTGACGCAGTAAATGTGAGTGGATCAGGGAGATAGTGACGCAGTAAGTGTGAGGGGATCAGGACGTTAGTGACACAATAAGTTTGAGGGTGTCAGTGTGATAGTGACGCAGTAAGTGTGATGGGATCAGGGTGATAGTGATGCAGTAAGTGTGAGGGTATCAGGGTGATAGTGACGCAGTAAGTGTGAGGTGATCATGGTGATTGTGACGCAGTAAGTGTGAGGGTATCACTGTGATAATGACACTGTAACAGTGAGGGGATCAGGGTGATAATGATGCATAAGTGTGAGGTTATCAGGGTGATAGTGACACAGTAAGTGTGAGGGGATCAGGGTGATAGTGACGCAGTAAGTGTGAGGGTATCAGGGTGATAGTGACGCAGTAAGTGTGAGGGTATCAGGGTAATATTGATGCAGTAAGTGTGATGGGATCAGGACGTTAGTGACGCAATAAGTTTGAGGGTGTCAGTGTGATAGTGACGCAGTAAGTGTGAGGCGATCATGGTGATAGTGACGCAGTAAGTGTGCGGGGATCAGGGAGATAGTGACGCAGTAATTGTGAGGGTATCAGGGTTAAGATTGGCACAGTAAGTGTGAGGGGATCAGGGAGATAGTGACGCAGTAAGTGTGATGGGATCAGGACGTTAGTGACGCAATAAGTTTGAGAGTGTCAGTGTGATAGTGACGCAGTAAGTGTGCGGCGATCATGGTGATAGTGACGCAGTAAGTGTGCGGGGATCAGGGAGATAGTGACGCAGTAAGTGTGAGTGTATCAGGGTGATAGTGACGCAGTAAGTGTGCTGGGATCAGCGTGATAGTGACACAGTAAGTGTGATGGGATCAGGGTGATAGTGAAGCAGTAAGTGTGATGGACCAGGGTGATAGTGACACAGTAAGTGTGTGGGTACCAGGGTGATAGTGACATTTTAAGTGTGAGGGGATCAGGGTGATCGTGACGCAGTAAGTGTGATGGGATCAGGGTGATCGTGACGCAGTAAGTGTGAGGGGATCAGGGAGATAGTGATGCAGTAAGTGTGAGGGGATCAGGATATTAGTGACGCAATAAGTTTGAGGGTGTCAGTGTGATAGTGACGCAGTAAGTGTGATGGGATCAGGACGTGATTGACGCAATGAGTCTGAGGGTGTCAGTGTGATAGTGACGCAGTAAGTGTGAGGCGATCATGGTGATAGTGACGCAGTAAGTGTGAGGGGATCAGGGTGATAGTGACGCAGTAAGTGTGAGGGGATCAGGGAGATAGTGATGCAGTAAGTGTGAGGGGATCAGGATATTAGTGACGCAATAAGTTTGAGGGTGTCAGTGTGATAGTGACGCAGTAAGTGTGATGGGATCAGGACGTGATTGACGCAATGAGTCTGAGGGTGTCAGTGTGATAGTGACACAGGAAGTGTGAGGGGATCAGGGTGATAGTGACGCAGTAAGTGTGAGGGGATCAGGGAGATAGTGACGCAGTAAGTGTGATGGGATCAGGACGTTAGTGACGCAATAAGTTTGAGGGTGTCAGTGTGATAGTGACGCAGTAAGTGTGACGGGATCAGAGTGATAGTGACGCAGTAAGTGTGAGTGGATCAGGAAGATAGTGACGTAGTAAGTGTGAGGGGATCAGGACGTTAGTGACGCAATACGTTTGAGGGTGTCAGTGTGATAGTGACGCAGTACGTGTGATGGCATCAGGGTGATAGTGATGCAGTAAGTGTGAGTGGATCAGGGTGATAGTGACGCAGTAAGTGTGAGGCGATCATGGTGATAGTGACGCAGTAAGTGTGAGGGTATCACTGTGATAATGACACTGTAACAGTGAGGGGATCAGGGTGATAATGATGCATAAGTGTAAGGGTATCAGGGTGATAGTGACACAGCAAGTGTGAGGGGATTAGGGTGATAGTGACGCAGTAAGTGTGAGGGTATCAGGGTAATATTGACGCAGTAAGTGTGAGGGGATTAGGGAGATAGTGACGCAGTAAGTGTGATGGGATCAGGACGTTAGTGACGCAATAAGATTGAGGGTGTCAGTGTGATAGTGACGCAGTAAGTGTGAGGCGATCATGGTGATAGTGACGCAGTAAGTGTGAGGGGATCAGGGTGATAGTGACGCAGTAAGTGTGAGGGTATCACTGTGATAATGACACTGTAACAGTGAGGGGATCAGGGTGATAATGATGCATAAGTGTGAGGGTATCAGGGTGATCGTGACGCAGTAAGTGTGAGGGTATCAGGGTAATATTGACGCAGTAAGTGTGATGGGATCAGGACGTTAGTGACGCAATAAGTGTGAGGGTGTCAGGGTAATATTGACGCAGTAAGTGTGAGGGGATCAGGGAGATAGTGACGCAGTAAATGTGATGGGATCAGGGTGATGGTGATGCAGTATGTGTGAGGGTATCAGGGTGATAGTGACACAGAAAGTGTGATGGGATCAGGGTGATAGTGACGCAGTAAGTGTGAGGGTATCAGGGTTATAGTGACGCAGTAAGTGTGAGGGTATCAGGGAGGTGGTGATGCAGTAAGTGTGAGGGGGTCTTTGTGATAGTGATGCAGTAAGTGTGAGGGGATCAGGGAGATAGTGACGCAGTAAGTGTGATGGGATCAGGACGGTTTGTGACTCAATAAGTGTGATAGTGAAGCAGTAAGTGTGACGGGATCAGGGTGATAGTGACGCAGTAAATGTGAGTGGATCAGGGAGATAGTGACGCAGTAAGTGTGAGGGGATCAGGACGTTAGTGACACAATAAGTTTGAGGGTGTCAGTGTGATAGTGACGCAGTAAGTGTGATGGGATCAGGGTGATAGTGATGCAGTAAGTGTGAGGGTATCAGCGTGATAGTGACGCAGTAAGTGTGAGGTGATCATGGTGATTGTGACGCAGTAAGTGTGAGGGTATCACTGTGATAATGAAACTGTAACAGTGAGGGGATCAGGGTGATAATGAATCATAAGTGTGAGGTTATCAGGGTGATAGTGACACAGTAAGTGTGAGGGGATCAGGGTGATAGTGACGCAGTAAGTGTGAGGGTATCAGGGTGATAGTGACGCAGTAAGTGTGAGGGTATCAGGGTAATATTGATGCAGTAAGTGTGATGGGATCAGGACGTTAGTGACGCAATAAGTTTGAGGGTGTCAGTGTGATAGTGACGCAGTAAGTGTGAGGCGATCATGGTGATAGTGACGCAGTAAGTGTGCGGGGATCAGGGAGATAGTGACGCAGTAATTGTGAGGGTATCAGGGTTAAGATTGGCACAGTAAGTGTGAGGGGATCAGGGAGATAGTGACGCAGTAAGTGTGATGGGATCAGGACGTTAGTGACGCAATAGGTTTGAGAGTGTCAGTGTGATAGTGACGCAGTAAGTGTGCGGCGATCATGGTGATAGTGACGCAGTAAGTGTGCGGGGATCAGGGAGATAGTGACGCAGTAAGTGTGAGTGTATCAGGGTGATAGTGACGCAGTAAGTGTGCTGGGATCAGCGTGATAGTGACACAGTAAGTGTGATGGGATCAGGGTGATAGTGAAGCAGTAAGTGTGATGGACCAGGGTGATAGTGACACAGTAAGTGTGTGGGTACCAGGGTGATAGTGACATTTTAAGTGTGAGGGGATCAGGGTGATCGTGACGCAGTAAGTGTGATGGGATCAGGGTGATCGTGACGCAGTAAGTGTGAGGGGATCAGGGAGATAGTGATGCAGTAAGTGTGGGGGGATCAGGATATTAGTGACGCAAAAAGTTTGAGGGTGTCAGTGTGATAGTGACGCAGTAAGTGTGATGGGATCAGGACGTGATTGACGCAATGAGTCTGAGGGTGTCAGTGTGATAGTGACGCAGTAAGTGTGAGGCGATCATGGTGATAGTGACGCAGTAAGTGTGAGGGGATCAGGGTGATAGTGACGCAGTAAGTGTGAGGGGATCAGGGTGACCGTGACATGGTAAGTGTGAGGGTGTCAGGGTGATAGTGACGCAATAAGCGTGAAGGTATAAGGGTGATACTGACACAGTAAGTGTGATGGGATCAGGGTGATAGTGACGCAATAAGTGTGAGGGGATCAGGGTGATAGTGACGCAGTAAGTGTGAGGGTATCAGGGAGGTGGTGACACAGGAAGTGTGAGGGGATCACGGTGATAGTGACGCAGTAAGTGTGAGGGGATCAGGGAGATAGTGACGCAGTAAGTGTGATGGGATCAGGACGTTAGTGACGCAATAAGTTTGAGGGTGTCAGTGTGATAGTGACGCAGTAAGTGTGACGGGATCAGAGTGATAGTGACGCAGTAAGTGTGAGTGGATCAGGGAGATAGTGACGTAGTAAGTATGAGGGAATCAGGACGTTAGTGACGCAATACGTTTGAGGGTGTCAGTGTGATAGTGACGCAGTACGTGTGATGGCATCAGGGTGATAGTGATGCAGTAAGTGTGAGTGGATCAGGGTGATAGTGACGCAGTAAGTGTGAGGCGATCATGGTGATAGTGACGCAGTAAGTGTGAGGGTATCACTGTGATAATGACACTGTAACAGTGAGGGGATCAGGGTGATAATGATGCATAAGTGTGAGGGTATCAGGGTGATAGTGACACAGCAAGTGTGAGGGGATCAGGGTGATAGTGACGCAGTATGTGTGAGTCTATCAGGGTAATATTGACGTAGTAAATGTGAGGGGATCAGGGAGATAGTGACGCAGTAAGTGTGAGGGTATCAGGGTAATATTGACGCAGTCAGTGTGAGGGGATTAGGGAGATAGTGACGCAGTAAGTGTGATGGGATCAGGACGTTAGTGACGCAATACGATTGAGGGTGTCAGTGTGATAGTGACGCAGTAAGTGTGAGGCGATCATGGTGATAGTGACGCAGTAAGTGTGAGGGGATCAGGGTGATAGTGACGCAGTAAGTGTGAGGGTATCACTGTGATAATGACACTGTAACAGTGAGGGGATCAGGACGTTAGTGACGCAATAAGTGTGAGGGTGTCAGTGTGATAATGACGCATTAAGTGTGAGGGTATCAGGGTGATAGTGACACAGTATGTGTGAAGGGATCAGGGAGATAGTGACGCAGTAAATGTGAGGGTATCAGGGTGATAGTGACACAGTAAGTGTGACGGGATCAGGGTGATAGTGACGCAGTAAGTGTCAGTGGATCAGGGAGATAGTGACGCAGTAAGTGTGAGGGGATCAGGACGTTAGTGACGCGATAGGTTTGAGGGTGTCAGTGTGATAGTGACGCAGTAAGTATGAGTGGATCAGGGTGATAGTGACGCAGTAAGTGTGAGGCGATCATGGTGATAGTGACGCAGTAAGTGTGAGGGTATCACTGTGATAATGACACTGTAACAGTGAGGGGATCAGGGTGATAATGATGCATAAGTGTGAGGGTATCAGGGTGATAGTGACACAGCAAGTGTGAGGGGATCAGGGTGATAGTGACGCAGTATGTGTGAGTCTATCAGGGTAATATTGACACAGTAAATGTGAGGGGATCAGGGAGATAGTGACGCAGTAAGTGTGAGGGTATCACTGTGATAATGACACTGTAACAGTGAGGGGATCAGGGTGATAATGATGCATAAGTGTGAGGGGATCAGGGTGATAGTGACACACTAAGTGTGAGGGGATCATGGTGATAGTGACGCAGTAAGTGTGATGGGATCAGCGTGAGAGTGACACAGTAAGTGTGATGGGTCAGGGTGATAGTGACACAGTAAGTGTGAGGGCATCAGGGTGAGAGTGACACAGTAAGTGTGAGGGGATCAGGGTGATCGTGACGCAGTAAGTGTGATGGGATCAGGGAGATAGTGATGCAGTAAGTGTGAGGCGATCATGGGGATAGTGACGCAGTAAGTGTGAGGGGATCTGGGCGATAGTGACGTAGTAAGTGTGAGGCTATCACTGTGTTAATGACACTGTAACAGTGAGGGGATCAGGGAGATAGTGACGCAGTAAGTGTGAGGGTATCAGGGTGATAGTGACACAGTAAATGTGATGGGCTCAGGGTAATAGTGACACAGTAAGTGTGAGGGTATCAGGGTGATAGTGACACAGTAAGTGTGATGGGACGAGGGTAATATTGACGCAGTAGATGTGCGGGGATCAGGGAGATAGTGACGCAGTAAGTGTGGTGGGATCAGGACGTTAGTGATGCAATAAGTTTGAGGGTATCAGGGTGATAGTGACACAGCAAATGTGATGGGATCAGGTTGATAGTGACGCAGTCAGTGTGATGGGATCAGTGTAATATTGACGCAGTAAGTGTGAGGGGATCAGAGAGATAGTGACGCAGAAAGTGTGATGGGATCAGGACGTTAGTGACGCAATACGTTTGAGGGAGTCAGTGTGATAGTCACGCAATAAGTGTGATGGGATCAGGGTAATATTGACGCAGTCAGTTTGAGGGGATCAGATAGATTGTGATGCAATAAGTTTGTGGGTGTGATAGTGACGCAGTAAGTGTGAGGGGTTCAGGGTGATAGTCACACAGTAAGTGGGAGCGGATCAGAGAGATAGTGGTGCAGTGAGTGTGAGGGGTCAGGATGAAAGGGACGCGGTAAGTTTGAGGGGATCATGGTGATAGTGATGCAGTAAGTGTGAGGGTATCACTGTGATAATGACACTGTAACAGTGAGGGGATCAGGGTGATAATGATGCATAAGTGTGAGGGTATCAGGGTGATAGTAACACAGTAAGTGTGAGGGGATCAGGGTGATACTGACGCAGTAAGTGTGAGCGTATCAGGGTAATATTGACGCAGTAAGTGTGAGGGGATCAGGGAGATAGTGACGCAGTAAGTGTGAAGGGATCAGGGAGATAGTGACGCAATAAGTTTGAGGGTGTCAGTGTGATAGTGACGCAGTTAGTGTGAGGCGATCATGGTGATAGTGACGCAGTAAGTGTGAGGGGATCAGGGTGATAGTGACGCAGTAAGTGTGAGGGTATCACTGTGATAATGACACTGTAACAGTGAGGGGATCAGGGTGATAATGATGCATAAGTGTGAGGGGATCAGGGTGATAGTGACGACAGTAAGTATGATGGGGTCAGGGAGATAGTGACGCTGTAAGTGTGATGGGATCAGGGTAATAGAGACGCAGTCGTGTGAGGAGATCAGGTTGATATTGACGCATTAAGTGTGAGGGTATCAGGGTGATAGTGACACAGTAAGTGTGATGGGATCAGGGTAATATTGACGCAGTCAGTGTGAGGGGATCAGGGAGATAGTGATGCAGTAAGTGTGATGGGATCAGGACTTTAGTGACGCAAGAAGTTTGAGGGTGTCAGTGTGATAGTCACGCAATTTGTGTGAGGGGATCAGGGTGATAGTTGCGCAGTAAGTGTGAGGCGATCATGGTGATAGTGACGCAGTAAGCGTGAGGGGATCAGGGAGATAGTGACGCAGTCAGTGTGAGGGGATCAGATAGATTGTGACGCAATAAGTTTGAGGGTGTCAGTGTGATAGTGACGCAGTAAGTGTGAGGGGTTCAGGGTGATAGTCACACAGTAAGTGTGAGCGGATCAGGGAGAGAGTGGTGCAATGAGTGTGAGGGGTCAGGGTGATAGTGACACAGTAAGTGAGTTGGGAACAGGGTGATAGTAACGCAGTAAGTGTGATGGGGTCAGGGTGATAGTGACGCAGTAAGTGAGTTGGAAACAGGGTGATAGTGACGCAGTAAGTGAGAGGGTTACAGGGAGATAGTGACGCAGTAAGTGTGAGGGGGTCAGGGCAATAGTGATGCAGTAAGTCTGAAGGGGTCAGGGTGATAGTGACACATTACGTGTGAGGGGGTCAGTGTAATAGTGACACGGTAATTGTGATGGTGTCAGGGTGATAGTGTCGCAGTAAGTGTGAGGGGTCAGGGAGATAGTGACGGAGTAAGTGTGAATGAACCAGGGTGACAGTGACGCAGTAATTGTGAGGGGAACAGGGATATAGTGATGCAGTAAGTGTGACGGGATCAGGGTGATCTTGATGCAGTAAGTGTGAGGGTATCAGGGTAATATTGACGCAGTAAGTGTGATGGGATCAGGGTGATAGGTACACAGTAAGTGTGATGGGATCAGGACGTTAGTGATGCAATAAGTTTGTGGGTGTCATTGTGATAGTGACGCAGTAAGTGTGATGGGATCAGGGTGATAGTGATGCAGTAAGTGTGAGGGGATCAGGGTGATAGTGACGCAGTAAGTGTGAGGCGATCATGGTCATGGTGATGCAGTAAGTGTGAGGGGATTAGGGTGATAGTGATGCAGTAAGTGTGAGGGTATCAGGGAAACATTGACGCAGTGAGTGTGAGGCGATCAGGGAGATAGTGACGCAGTAAGTGTGATGGGATCAGAACTTTAGTGACGCAATAAGTTTGAGGGTATCCGTGTGATAGTGACGCAGTAAGTGTGAGGCGATCATGGAGATAGTGACGCAGTAAGTGTGAGGGGATCAGGGTGATAATGATGCATAGGTGTGAGGGGATCAGGGTGATAGTGACGCAGTATGTGTGAGGGGTTCAGGGTCATAGTGATGCAGTAAGTGTGAGGGGATCAGGGAGACAGTGACGCAGAAATTGTGCTGGGGTCAGGATGTTAGTGACGCAGTAAGTATGCAGAGCTCAGGGAGATTATGCCACAGTAAGTGTAAGGGGTCAGGGATATAGTGACGCAGTAAATGTGAGGGGATCAGTGTGATAGTGATGCAATAAGTGTGAGGGGGTCAGAGTGATAGTGACGCAATAAGTATGAGGGAATCAGGGTGATAGTGACACAGTAAGTGTGAGGGGGTCAGTGTGATTGCGACTCAGTAAGTGTGAGGGGGTGAGGGAGACAGTGACGCAGTAATTGTGATGGGGTCAGGGTGTTAGTGACGCAGTAAGTGTGCAGGTGTCAAGGAGATTGTGCCGCAGTAAGTGTGAGGGGGTCAGGGTGATAGTGATGCAGTAAGTGTGATGGTTTCTGGGTGATAGTGATGCAGTAAGTGTGAGGGAATCAGAGTGATAGTGACTCAGTAAGTGTGTGGGGGTCAGGGTGAAAGTGATGCAGTAAGTGTGATGGGGTCAGGGTGACAGTGATGCCTTAAGTGTGATGGGTCAGGGTGATAGTGACGCAGTAAGTGTGATGGGGTCAGGGTGATAGTGACGCTGTAAGTGTGATGGGGTCAGGGTGATAGTGACGCAGTAAGTGTATTGGGGTCAGGGTGATAGTGATGCAGTAAGTGTGATGGGATCAGGCGTGATAGTGACGCTGTAAGTGTGAGGGGGGTCAGGGTAATATTGACGCAGTAAGTGTGATGGGATCAGGGTGATAGGTACGCAGTAAGTGTGATGGGATCAGGACGTTAGTGACGCAATAAGTTTGAGGGTGTCAGTGTGATAGTGACGCAGTAAGTGTGATGGGATCAGGGTGATAGTGATGCAGTAAGTGTGAGGGGATCAGGGTGATAGTGACGCAGTAAGTGTGAGGCGATCATGGTCATGGTGATGCAGTAAGTGTGAAGGGATCAGGGTGATAGTGATGCAGTAAGTGTGAGGGTATCAGGGAAACATTGACGCAGTGAGTGTGAGGGGATCAGTGTGATAGTGACGCAGTAAGTGTGAGGCGATCATGGGGATAGTGACGCAGTAAGTGTGAGGGGATCTGGGCGATAGCGACGTAGTAAGTGTGAGGCTATCACTGTGTTAATGACACTGTAACAGTGAGGGGATCAGGGAGATAGTGACGCAGTAAGTGTGAGGGTATCAGGGTGATAGTGACACAGTAAATGTGATGGGCTCAGGGTAATAGTGACACAGTAAGTGTGAGGGTATCAGGGTGATAGTGACACAGTAAGTGTGATGGGACGAGGGTAATATTGACGCAGTAGATGTGCGGGGATCAGGGAGATAGTGACGCAGTAAGTGTGGTGGGATCAGGACGTTAGTGATGCAATAAGTTTGAGGGTATCAGGGTGATAGTGACACAGCAAATGTGATGGGATCAGGTTGATAGTGACGCAGTAAGTGTGATGGGATCAGTGTAATATTGACGCAGTAAGTGTGAGGGGATATGGGCGATAGTGACGTAGTAAGTGTGAGGCTATCACTGTGTTAATGACACTGTAACAGTGAGGGGATCAGGGAGATAGTGACGCAGTAAGTGTGAGGGTATCAGGGTGATAGTGACACAGTAAATGTGATGGGCTCAGTGTAATAGTGACACAGTAAGTGTGATGGGATCGGGGTGATAGTGACGCAGTAAGTGTGAGGAGACCAGGGTGATATTGACGCAGTAAGTGTGAGGGTATCAGGGTGATAGTGACACAGTAAGTGTGATGGGACGAGGATAATATTGACGCAGTAGATGTGCGGGGATCAGGGAGATAGTGACGCAGTAAGTGTGATGGGATCAGGACGTTAGTGATGCAATAAGTTTGAGGGTATCAGGGTGATAGTGACACAGCAAATGTGATGGGATCAGGGTAATATTGACGCAGTCAGTGTGAGGGTATCAGGGTGATAGTGACACAGGAAGTGTGATGGGATCAGGGTAATATTGACGCAGTAAGTGTGAGGCGATCATGGTGATAGTGATGCAGTAAGTGTGAGGGTATCACTGTGATAATGACACTGTAACAGTGAGGGGATCAGGGTGATAATGATGCATAAGTGTGAGGGTATCAGGGTGATAGTGACACAGTAAGTGTGAGGGGATCAGGGTGATAGTGACGCAGTAAGTGTGAGCGTATCAGGGTAATATTGACGCAGTAAGTGTGAGGGGATCAGGGAGATAGTGACGCAGTAAGTGTGATGGGATGAGGGAGATAGTGACGCAATAAGTTTGAGGGTGTCAGTGTGATAGTGACGCAGTAAGTGTGAGGGGATCAGGGTGATAGTGACGCAGTAAGTGTGAGGGTATCACTGTGATAATGACACTGTAACAGTGAGGGGATCAGGGTGATAATGATGCATAAGTGTGAGGGTATCAGGGTGATAGTAACACAGTAAGTGTGAGGGGATCAGGGTGATACTGACGCAGTAAGTGTGAGCGTATCAGGGTAATATTGACGCAGTAAGTGTGAGGGGATCAGGGAGATAGTGACGCAGTAAGTGTGAAGGGATCAGGGAGATAGTGACGCAATAAGTTTGAGGGTGTCAGTGTGATAGTGACGCAGTTAGTGTGAGGCGATCATGGTGATAGTGACGCAGTAAGTGTGAGGGGATCAGGGTGATAGTGACGCAGTAAGTGTGAGGGTATCACTGTGATAATGACACTGTAACAGTGAGGGGATCAGGGTGATAATGATGCATAAGTGTGAGGGTATCAGGGTGATAGTAACACAGTAAGTGTGAGGGGATCAGGGTGATACTGATGCAGTTAGTGTGAGCGTATCAGGGTAATATTGACGCAGTAAGTGTGAGGGGATCAGGGAGATAGTGACGCAGTAAGTGTGAAGGGATCAGGGAGATAGTGACGCAATAAGTTTGAGGGTGTCAGTGTGATAGTGACGCAGTAAGTGTGAGGCGATCATGGTGATAGTGATGCAGTAAGTGTGAGGGTATCACTGTGATAATGACACTGTAACAGTGAGGGGATCAGGGTGATAATGATGCATATGTGTGAGGGTATCAGGGTGATAGTGACACAGTAAGTGTGAGGGGATCAGGGTGATAGTGACGTAGTAAGTGTGAGCGTATCAGGGTAATATTGACGCAGTAAGTGTGAGGGGATCAGGGAGATAGTGACGCAGTAAGTGTGATGGGATGAGGGAGATAGTGACGCAATAAGTTTGAGGGTGTCAGTGTGATAGTGACGCAGTAAGTGTGAGGCGATCATGGTGATAGTGATGCAGTAAGTGTGAGGGTATCACTGTGATAATGACACTGTAACAGTGAGGGGATCAGGGTGATAATGATGCATAAGTGTGAGGGTATCAGGGTGATAGTGACACAGTAAGTGTGAGGGGATCAGGGTGATAGTGACGCAGTAAGTGTGAGCGTATCAGGGTAATATTGACGCAGTAAGTGTGAGGGGATCAGGGAGATAGTGACGCAGTAAGTGTGATGGGATGAGGGAGATAGTGACGCAATAAGTTTGAGGGTGTCAGTGTGATAGTGACGCAGTAAGTGTGAGGGGATCAGGGTGATAGTGACGCAGTAAGTGTGAGGGTATCACTGTGATAATGACACTGTAACAGTGAGGGGATCAGGGTGATAATGATGCATAAGTGTGAGGGTATCAGGGTGATAGTGACACAGTAAGTGTGAGGGGATCAGGGTGATAGTGACACAGTAAGTATGATGGGGTCAGGGAGATAGTGACGCTGTAAGTGTGATGGGATCAGGGTGATAGAGACGCAGTAGTGTGAGGAGATCAGGTTGATATTGACGCATTAAGTGTGAGGGTATCAGGGTGATAGTGACACAGTAAGTGTGATGGGATCAGGGTAATATTGACGCAGTCAGTGTGAGGGTATCAGGGTGATAGTGACACAGGAAGTGTGATGGGATCAGGGTAATATTGACGCAGTAAGTGTGAGGCGATCATGGTGATAGTGATGCAGTAAGTGTGAGGGTATCACTGTGATAATGACACTGTAACAGTGAGGGGATCAGGGTGATAATGATGCATAAGTGTGAGGGTATCAGGGTGATAGTGACACAGTAAGTGTGAGGGGATCAGGGTGATAGTGACGCAGTAAGTGTGAGCGTATCAGGGTAATATTGACGCAGTAAGTGTGAGGGGATCAGGGAGATAGTGACGCAGTAAGTGTGATGGGATGAGGGAGATAGTGACGCAATAAGGTTGAGGGTGTCAGTGTGATAGTGACGCAGTAAGTGTGAGGGGATCAGGGTGATAGTGACGCAGTAAGTGTGAGGGTATCACTGTGATAATGACACTGTAACAGTGAGGGGATCAGGGTGATAATGATGCATAAGTGTGAGGGTATCAGGGTGATAGTGACACAGTAAGTGTGAGGGGATCAGGGTGATAGTGACACAGTAAGTATGATGGGGTCAGGGAGATAGTGACGCTGTAAGTGTGATGGGATCAGGGTGATAGAGACGCAGTAGTGTGAGGAGATCAGGTTGATATTGACGCATTAAGTGTGAGGGTATCAGGGTGATAGTGACACAGTAAGTGTGATGGGATCAGGGTAATATTGACGCAGTCAGTGTGAGGGTATCAGGTGATAGTGACACAGTAAGTGTGATGGGATCAGGGTAATATTGACGCAGTCAGTGTGAGGGGATCAGGGAGATAGTGATGCAGTAAGTGTGATGGGATCAGGACTTTAGTGACGCAAGAAGTTTGAGGGTGTCAGTGTGATAGTCACGCAATAAGTGTGATGGGATCAGGGTGATAGTGATGCAGTAAGTGTGAGGGGATCAGGGTGATAGTTGCGCAGTAAGTGTGAGGCGATCATGGTGATAGTGACGCAGTAAGCGTGAGGGGATCAGGGAGATAGTGACGCAGTCAGTGTGAGGGGATCAGATAGATTGTGACGCTATAAGTTTGAGGGTGTCAGTGTGATAGTGACGCAGTAAGTGTGAGGGGTTCAGGGTGATAGTCACACAGTAAGTGTGAGCGGATCAGGGAGAGAGTGGTGCAATGAGTGTGAGGGGTCAGGGTGATAGTGACACAGTAAGTGAGTTGGGAACAGGGTGATAGTAACGCAGTAAGTGTGATGGGGTCAGGGTGATAGTGACGCAGTAAGTGAGTTGGAAACAGGGTGATAGTGACGCAGTAAGTGAGAGGGTTACAGGGAGATAGTGACGCAGTAAGTCTGAAGTGGTCAGGGTGATAGTGACACATTACGTGTGAGGGGGTCAGTGTAATAGTGACACGGTAATTGTGAGGGTGTCAGGGTGATAGTGTCGCAGTAAGTGAGAGGGGTCAGGGAGATAGTGACGGAGTAAGTGTGAATGAACCAGGGTGACAGTGACGCAGTAAGTGTGAGGGGAACAGGGATATAGTGATGCAGTAAGTGTGACGGGATCAGGGTGATCTTGATGCAGTAAGTGTGAGGGTATCAGGGTAATATTGACGCAGTAAGTGTGATGGGATCAGGGTGATAGGTACGCAGTAAGTGTGATGGGATCAGGACGTTAGTGACGCAATAAGTTTGAGGGTGTCAGTGTGATAGTGATGCAGTAAGTGTGATGGGATCAGGCTGATAGTGATGCAGTAAGTGTGAGGGGATCAGGGTGATAGTGACGCAGTAAGTGTGAGGCGATCATGGTCATGGTGATGCAGTAAGTGTGAGGGGATCAGGGTGATAGTGATGCAGTAAGTGTGAGGGTATCAGGGAAACATTGACGCAGTGAGTGTGAGGGGATCCGGGAGATAGTGACGCAGTAAGTGTGATGGGATCAGAACTTTAGTGACGCAATAAGTTTGAGGGTATCAGTGTGATAGTGACGCAGTAAGTGTGAGGGTATCAGGGTGATAGTGACACAGTAAGTGTGAGGGGATCAGGGTGATAGTGACGCAGTAAGTGTGAGGGTATCAGGGTAATATTGACGCAGTAAGTGTGAGGGGATCAGGGTGATAGTGACGCAGTATGTGTGAGGGGTTCAGGGTCATAGTGATGCAGTAAGTGTGAGGGGATCAGGGAGACAGTGACGCAGGAATTGTGCTGGGGTCAGGATGTTAGTGACGCAGTAAGTATGCAGAGCTCAGGGAGATTATGCCACAGTAAGTGTAAGGGGTCAGGGATATAGTGACGCAGTAAATGTGAGGGGATCAGTGTGATAGTGATGCAATAAGTGTGAGGGGGTCAGAGTGATAGTGACGCAATAAGTATGAGGGAATCAGGGTGATAGTGACACAGTAAGTGTGAGGGGGTCAGTGTGATTGCGACTCAGTAAGTGTGAGGGGGTGAGGGAGACAGTGACGCAGTAATTGTGATGGGGTCAGGGTGTTAGTGACGCAGTAAGTGTGCAGGTGTCAAGGAGATTGTGCCGCAGTAAGTGTGAGGGGGTCAGGGTGATAGTGATGCAGTAAGTGTGATGGGGTCAGGGTGACAGTGATGCAGTAAGTGTGATGGTTTCTGGGTGATAGTGATGCAGTAAGTGTGAGGGGATCAGAGTGATAGTGACTCAGTAAGTGTGAGGGGGTCAGGGTGAAAGTGATGCAGTAAGTGTGATGGGGTCAGGGTGACAGTGATGCCTTAAGTGTGATGGGTCAGGGTGATAGTGACGCAGTAAGTGTGATGGGGTCAGGGTGATAGTGACGCTGTAAGTGTGATGGGGTCAGGGTGATAGTGACGCAGTAAGTGTGATGGGGTCAGGGTGATAGTGATGCAGTAAGTGTGATGGGATCAGGCGTGATAGTGACGCTGTAAGTGTGATGGGGTCAGGGTGATATTGACACAGTAAGTGTGAGGGGGGTCAGGGTGATATTGACGCAGTAAGTGTGATGGGGTCAGGCTGATAGTGATGCAGTAAGTGTGAGGGTTCAGGGTGATGGTGACGCAGTAAGTGTGAGATGGTTTGGGTGACAGTGACGCAGTAATTGTGATGGGGTCAAGAATTTCGTGACACAGTAAGAGTGAGGGGATCAGGGTGATAGTGACGCACTAAATGTGAGGGTAGGGTTGATAGCAATGCAGTAAGTGTGACCGGGTCAGGGGAATAGTGACGCAGTAAGTGTGATGGGGTCAGGGTGATAGTGATGCATTAAGTGTGATGGGATCACGGTGATAGTGACGCTGTAAGTGTGAGGGGGTCAGGTTGATAGTGACACAGTAAGTGTGAGGTGGTCAGGGTGGTAGTGTCACAGTAAGTGTGAGGGGGTCATGGTGGCAGTGATGCAATAAGTGTGAGGGTGTTAGGGAGATCGTGATGCATTAAGTGTGAGGGGGTCAGTGTGGTATTGACGCACTAAGTGTGATGGGGTCAGGGTGATAGTGATGCAGTAAGTGTGAGGGTTCAGGGTGATGGTGACGCAGTAAGTGTGAGATGGTTTGGGTGACAGTGACGCAGTAATTGTGATGGGGTCAAGAATATAGTGACACAGTAAGAGTGAGGGGATCAGGGTGATAGTGACGCACTAAATGTGAGGGTAGGGTTGATAGCAATGCAGTAAGTGTGACCGGGTCAGGGGAATAGTGACGCAGTAAGTGTGATGGGGTCAGGGTGATAGTGATGCATTAAGTGTGATGGGATCACGGTGATAGTGACGCTGTAAGTGTGAGGGGGTCAGGTTGATAGTGATGCAGTAAGTGTGATGGGGTCAGTGTGATAGTGATGCAGTAAGTGTGATGGGATCAGAGTGATAGTGACGCAGTAAGTGTGATGGTTTCTGGGTGATAGTGATGCCTTAAGTGTGAGGTGTCAGTGTGGTATTGACGCACTAAGTGTGATGGGGTCAGGGTGATGGTGACGCAGTAAGTGTGAGCGGGTTTGGGTGACAGTGGCGCAGTAATTGTGATGGGGTCAAGAATATAGTGACACAGTAAGAGTGAGGGGATCAGGGTGATAGTGATGCACTAAATGTGAGGGTAGGGTTGATAGCAATGCAGTAAGTGTGACCGGGTCAGGGGAGTAGTGACGCTGTAAGTGTGAGGGGGTCAGGTTGATAGTGATGCAGTAAGTGTGAGGGGGTCAGGGTGGTAGTGTCACAGTAAGTGTGAGGGTGTCATGGTGGTAGTGATACAATAAGTGTGAGGGTGTTAGGGAGATCGTGATGCATTAAGTGTGAGGGGATCAGTGTGATATTGACACAGTAAGTGCGAGGTGGTCATGGTGATAATGATGCAGTAAGTGTGAGGGGGTCAGTGTGATTGCGACTCAGTAAGTGTGGGGGGGTCAGGGAGACAGTGACGCAGTAATTGTGATGGGGTCAGGGTGTTAGTTACGCAGTAAGTGTATAGGGGTCAGGGAGATTATGGCACAATAAGTGTAAGGGGTCAGTGATATAGTGATGCAGGAAATGTGAGGGGATCTGGGTGATAGTGATGCAGTAAGTGTGAGGGGGTCAGGGTGATAGTGACGCAGTAAGTGTGAGGGGATCAGGAAGATAGTGACACAGTAAGTGTGATGGGGTCAGGGTGATAGTGATGCACTAAGTGTGAGGGGTTCAGGGTGATAGTGATGCAGTAAGTGTCATGGGTTCAGGGTGATAGCGACTCACGAAGTGTGAGGGTTCAGGGTGACAATAACGCAGTAAGTGTGATGGCGTCAGGGTGATAGTGACGCAGTAAGTGTGATGGGGTCAGGGTGTTAGTGATGCAGTAAGTGTGATGGGGTCAGGGAGATAGTGACGCAGTAAGTGTGATGGTGTCAGGGTGATAGTGATGCACCAAGTGTGAGGGGATCAGGGTGATAGTGATGCAGTAAGTGTCATGGGTTCAGGGTGATAGCGACACACTAAGTGTGAGGGTTCAGGGTGACAATAACGCAGTAAGTGTGATAGCGTCAGGGTGATAGTGACGCAGTAAGTGTGATGGGGTCATGGTGATCGTGACGCAGTAAGTGTGAGGGGATCAGGATGATAGTGACACAGTAAGTGTGAGAGGGCCATCGTGATAATGTCGCAGAAAGTGTAATGGGTTCAGAGTGATAGTGACGCAGTAAGTGTGATGGGGTCAGAGTGATAGTGATGCAGTAAGTGTGAGGGGGTCAGTGTGATAGTGACACAGTAAGTGTGAGGAGGTCATGGTGATCATGACGCAATAAGTGTGAGTGGCTCTGGGTGATTTTGACGCAGTGAGTGTGATGGGATCAGGGTGATTGTGATGCAGTAAGTGTGATGGGATCAGGATGATAGTGATGCAGTGTGTGAGGGGGTCATGGTAATAGTGACGCAGTAAGTGTGAGGGGGTCAGGGTGATAGTGATGCAGTAAGTGTGATGGGGTCAGTGTGATAGTGATGCAGTAAGTGTGAGGGGTCAGTGTGATATTGACGCACTAAGTGTGATGGGGTCAGGGTGATAGTGATGCAGTAAGTGTGAGGGGGTCATGGTGGTAGTGATGCAATAAGTGTGAGGGTGTTAGGGAGATCGTGATGCATTAAGTGTGAGGGGATCAGTGTGATATTGACACCGTAAGTGCGAGGTGGTCATGGTGATAATGATGCAGTAAGTGTGAGGGGGTCAGTGTGATTGCGACTCAGTAAGTGTGGGTGCGTCAGGGAGACAGTGACGCAGTAATTGTGATGGGGTCAGGGTGTTAGTGACGCAGTAAGTGTATAGGGGTCAGGGAGATTATCGCGCAATAAGTGTAAGGGGTCAGTGATATAGTGATGCAGGAAATGTGAGGGGATCTGGGTGATAGTGATGCAGTAAGTGTGAGGGGGTCAGGAAGATAGTGACACAGTAAGTGTGATGGGGTCAGAGTGATATTGACGCAGTAAGTGTGATGGGGTCAGGGTGATAGTGATGCCTTAAGTTTGAGGGGATCAGGGTGATAGTGACTCAGTAAGTGTGAGGGGGTCAGGGAGACGGTGACCCAGTAATTGTGATCAGGTCAGGGTGTTAGTGACTCAGTAAGTGTGATGGGGTCAGGGAGATAGTGACGCAGTAAGTGTGATGGTGTCAGGGTGATAGTGATGCACTAAGTGTGAAGGGATCAGGGTGATAGTGATGCAGTAAGTGTGATGGTGTTAGGGTGATAGTGATGCACTAAGCGTGAGGGTTCAGGGTGACAATAACGCAGTAAGTGTGATGGCGTCAGGGAGATAGTGACGCAGTAAGTGTGAGAGGGTCAGGGTGGTAGTGTCACAGTAAGTGTGAGGGGGTCATGGTGGTAGTGATGCAATAAGTGTGAGGGTGTTAGGGAGATCGTGATGCATTAAGTATGAGGGGGTCAGTGTGATAGTGACACCGTAAGTGCGAGGGGGTCATGGTGATAATGATGCAGTAAGTGTGAGGGGGTCAGGGTGTTAGTGACGCAGTAAGTGTATAGGGGTCAGGGAGATTATGGCGCAATAAGTGTAAGGGGTCAGTGATATAGTGATGCAGTAAGTGTGAGGGGGTCAGGGTGATAGTGACGCAGTAAGTGTGAGGGGATCAGGAAGATAGTGACACAGTAAGTGTGATGGGGTCAGGGTGATAGTGATGCACTAAGTGTGAGGGGTTCAGGGTGATAGTGATGCAGTAAGTGTCATGGGTTCAGGGTGATAGCGACACACGAGGTGTGAGGGTTCAGGGTGACAATAACGCAGTAAGTGTGATGGCGTCAGGGTGATAGTGACGCAGTAAGTGTGATGGGGTCAGGGTGTTAGTGATGCAGTAAGTGTGATGGGGTCAGGGAGATAGTGACGCAGTAAGTGTGATGGTGTCAGGGTGATAGTGATGCACTAAGTGTGAGGGGATCAGGGTGATAGTGATGCAGTAAGTGTCATGGGTTCAGGGTGATAGCGACACACTAAGTGTGAGGGTTCAGGGTGACAATAACGCAGTAAGTGTGATAGCGTCAGGGTGATAGTGACGCAGTAAGTGTGATGGGGTCAGGGTCATTTTGATGCACGGATTGTGATGGGATCAACGTGATAGTGATGCAGTAACTGTGATGGGGTCATGGTGATCGTGACGCAGTAAGTGTGAGGGGATCAGGATGATAGTGACACAGTAAGTGTGAGAGGGCCATCGTGATAATGACGCAGTAAATGTGAGGGGGTCAGGGTGATAGTGGCACAGTAAGTGTGAGGGGGTCATGGTGATAATGTCGCAGAAAGTGTAATGGGTTCAGAGTGATAGTGACGCAGTAAGTGTGATGAGGTCAGAGTGATAGTGATGCAGTAAGTGTGAGGGGGTCAGTGTGATAGTGACACAGTAAGTGTGAGGGGGTCAGGGTGAAAGTGATGCAATAACTGTGAGGGGATCAGGGTGTTAGTGATGCAGTAAGTGTGATGGGGTCAGGGTGATAGTGATGCCTTAAGTGTGATGGGGTCAGGGTGATAGTGACGCAGTAAGTGTGATGGGGTCAGGGTGATAGTGATGCAGTAAGTGTGATGGGATCAGGCGTGATAGTGACGCTGTAAGTGTGATGGGGTCAGGGTGATATTGACACAGTAAGTGTGAGGGGGGTCAGGGTGATATTGACGCAGTAAGTGTGATGGGGCAGGGTGATATTGACGCAGTAAGTGTGATGGGGTCAGGGTGATAGTGATGCCTCAAGTGTGAGGTGTTAGGGTGATAGTGACGCAGAAAATGTGATAGGGTCAGGTTGATAGTGATGCAGTAAGTGTGATGGGATCAGAGTGATAGTGACGCAGTAAGTGTGATGGTTTCTGGGTGATAGTGATGCAGTAAGTGTGAGGGGATCAGAGTGATAGTGACTCAGTAAGTGTGAGGGGGGCCAGGGTAATATTGACGCAGTAAGTGTGATGGGGTCAGGGTGATAGTGATGCCTTAAGTGTGAGGGGTCAGTGTGGTATTGACGCACTAAGTGTGATGGGGTCAGGGTGATAGTGATGCAATAACTTTGAGGGGATCAGGGTGATAGTGACGCAGTAAGTGTGATGGGGTCAGGGTGGTTGTGATGCAGTAAGTGTGATGGGATCAGGCGTGATAGTGACGCTGTAAGTGTGATGGGGTCAGGGTGATATTGACACAGTAAGTGTGAGGGGGGCCAGGGTGATATTGACGCAGTAAGTGTGATGGGGTCAGGGTGATAGTGATGCCTTAAGTGTGAGGGGTCAGTGTGGTATTGACGCACTAAGTGTGATGGGGTCAGGGTGATAGTGATGCAGTAAGTGTGAGGGTTCAGGGTGATGGTGACGCAGTAAGTGTGAGCGGGTGTGGGTGACAGTGACGCAGTAATTGTGATGGGGTCAAGAATATAGTGACACAGTAAGAGTGAGGGGATCAGGGTGATAGTGACGCACTAAATGTGAGGGTAGGGTTGATAGCAATGCAGTAAGTGTGACCGGGTCAGGGGAATAGTGACGCAGTAAGTGTGATGGGGTCAGGGTGTTAGTGATGCAGTAAGTGTGATGGTGTCAGGGTGATAGTGATGCAGTAAGTGTGAGGGGATCAGGGTGATAGTGATGCAGTAAGTGTCATGGGTTCAGGGTGATAGCGACACACTAAGTGTGAGGGTTCAGGGTGACAATAACGCAGTAAGTGTGATGGCGTCAGGGTGATAGTGACGCAGAAAGTGTGATGGGGTCAGGGTGTTAGTGATGCAGTAAGTGTGATGGTGTCAGGGTGATAGTGATGCACTAAGTGTGAGGGGATCAGGGTGATAGTGATGCAGTCAGTGTCATGGGTTCAGGGTGATAGCGACACACTAAGTGTGAGGGTTCAGGGTGACAATAATGCAGTAAGTGTGATAGCGTCAGGGTGATAGTGACGCAGTAAGTGTGATGGGGTCAGGGTCATTTTGATGCACGGATTGTGATGGGATCAACGTGATAGTGATGCAGTAACTGTGATGGGGTCATGGTGATCGTGACGCAGTAAGTGTGAGGGGATCAGGATGATAGTGACACAGTAAGTGTGAGAGGGCCATCGTGATAATGACGCAGTAAATGTGAGGGGGTCAGGGTGATAGTGGCACAGTAAGTGTGAGGGGGTCATGGTGATAATGTCGCAGAAAGTGTAATGGGTTCAGAGTGATAGTGACGCAGTAAGTGTGAGGGGATCAGGGTGATAGTGATGCAGTAAGTGTCATGGGTTCAGGGTGATAGCGACACACTAAGTGTGAGGGTTCAGGGTGACAATAACGCAGTAAGTGTGATGGCGTCAGGGTGATAGTGACGCAGAAAGTGTGATGGGGTCAGGGTGTTAGTGATGCAGTAAGTGTGATGGTGTCAGGGTGATAGTGATGCACTAAGTGTGAGGGGATCAGGGTGATAGTGATGCAGTAAGTGTCATGGGTTCAGGGTGATAGCGACACACTAAGTGTGAGGGTTCAGGGTGACAATAACGCAGTAAGTGTGATAGCGTCAGGGTGATAGTGACGCAGTAAGTGTGATGGGGTCAGGGTCATTTTGATGCACGGATTGTGATGGGATCAACGTGATAGTGATGCAGTAACTGTGATGGGGTCATGGTGATCGTGACGCAGTAAGTGTGAGGGGATCAGGATGATAGTGACACAGTAAGTGTGAGAGGGCCATCGTGATAATGACGCAGTAAATGTGAGGGGGTCAGGGTGATAGTGGCACAGTAAGTGTGAGGGGGTCATGGTGATAATGTCGCAGAAAGTGTAATGGGTTCAGAGTGATAGTGACGCAGTAAGTGTGATGAGGTCAGAGTGATAGTGATGCAGTAAGTGTGAGGGGGTCAGTGTGATAGTGACACAGTAAGTGTGAGGGGGTCAGGGTGAAAGTGATGCAATAACTGTGAGGGGATCAGGGTGTTAGTGATGCAGTAAGTGTGATGGGGTCAGGGTGATAGTGATGCCTTAAGTGTGATGGGGTCAGGGTGATAGTGACGCAGTAAGTGTGATGGGGTCAGGGTGATAGTGATGCAGTAAGTGTGATGGGATCAGGCGTGATAGTGACGCTGTAAGTGTGATGGGGTCAGGGTGATATTGACACAGTAAGTGTGAGGGGGGTCAGGGTGATATTGACGCAGTAAGTGTGATGGGGCAGGGTGATATTGACGCAGTAAGTGTGATGGGGTCAGGGTGATAGTGATGCCTCAAGTGTGAGGTGTTAGGGTGATAGTGACGCAGAAAATGTGATAGGGTCAGGTTGATAGTGATGCAGTAAGTGTGATGGGATCAGAGTGATAGTGACGCAGTAAGTGTGATGGTTTCTGGGTGATAGTGATGCAGTAAGTGTGAGGGGATCAGAGTGATAGTGACTCAGTAAGTGTGAGGGGGGCCAGGGTAATATTGACGCAGTAAGTGTGATGGGGTCAGGGTGATAGTGATGCCTTAAGTGTGAGGGGTCAGTGTGGTATTGACGCACTAAGTGTGATGGGGTCAGGGTGATAGTGATGCAATAACTTTGAGGGGATCAGGGTGATAGTGACGCAGTAAGTGTGATGGGGTCAGGGTGGTTGTGATGCAGTAAGTGTGATGGGATCAGGCGTGATAGTGACGCTGTAAGTGTGATGGGGTCAGGGTGATATTGACACAGTAAGTGTGAGGGGGGCCAGGGTGATATTGACGCAGTAAGTGTGATGGGGTCAGGGTGATAGTGATGCCTTAAGTGTGAGGGGTCAGTGTGGTATTGACGCACTAAGTGTGATGGGGTCAGGGTGATAGTGATGCAGTAAGTGTGAGGGTTCAGGGTGATGGTGACGCAGTAAGTGTGAGCGGGTGTGGGTGACAGTGACGCAGTAATTGTGATGGGGTCAAGAATATAGTGACACAGTAAGAGTGAGGGGATCAGGGTGATAGTGACGCACTAACTGTGAGGGTAGGGTTGATAGCAATGCAGTAAGTGTGACCGGGTCAGGGGAATAGTGACGCAGTAAGTGTGATGGGGTCAGGGTGTTAGTGATGCAGTAAGTGTGATGGTGTCAGGGTGATAGTGATGCAGTAAGTGTGAGGGGATCAGGGTGATAGTGATGCAGTAAGTGTCATGGGTTCAGGGTGATAGCGACACACTAAGTGTGAGGGTTCAGGGTGACAATAACGCAGTAAGTGTGATGGCGTCAGGGTGATAGTGACGCAGAAAGTGTGATGGGGTCAGGGTGTTAGTGATGCAGTAAGTGTGATGGTGTCAGGGTGATAGTGATGCACTAAGTGTGAGGGGATCAGGGTGATAGTGATGCAGTCAGTGTCATGGGTTCAGGGTGATAGCGACACACTAAGTGTGAGGGTTCAGGGTGACAATAATGCAGTAAGTGTGATAGCGTCAGGGTGATAGTGACGCAGTAAGTGTGATGGGGTCAGGGTCATTTTGATGCACGGATTGTGATGGGATCAACGTGATAGTGATGCAGTAACTGTGATGGGGTCATGGTGATCGTGACGCAGTAAGTGTGAGGGGATCAGGATGATAGTGACACAGTAAGTGTGAGAGGGCCATCGTGATAATGACGCAGTAAATGTGAGGGGGTCAGGGTGATAGTGGCACAGTAAGTGTGAGGGGGTCATGGTGATAATGTCGCAGAAAGTGTAATGGGTTCAGAGTGATAGTGACGCAGTAAGTGTGAGGGGATCAGGGTGATAGTGATGCAGTAAGTGTCATGGGTTCAGGGTGATAGCGACACACTAAGTGTGAGGGTTCAGGGTGACAATAACGCAGTAAGTGTGATGGCGTCAGGGTGATAGTGACGCAGAAAGTGTGATGGGGTCAGGGTGTTAGTGATGCAGTAAGTGTGATGGTGTCAGGGTGATAGTGATGCACTAAGTGTGAGGGGATCAGGGTGATAGTGATGCAGTAAGTGTCATGGGTTCAGGGTGATAGCGACACACTAAGTGTGAGGGTTCAGGGTGACAATAACGCAGTAAGTGTGATAGCGTCAGGGTGATAGTGACGCAGTAAGTGTGATGGGGTCAGGGTCATTTTGATGCACGGATTGTGATGGGATCAACGTGATAGTGATGCAGTAACTGTGATGGGGTCATGGTGATCGTGACGCAGTAAGTGTGAGGGGATCAGGATGATAGTGACACAGTAAGTGTGAGAGGGCCATCGTGATAATGACGCAGTAAATGTGAGGGGGTCAGGGTGATAGTGGCACAGTAAGTGTGAGGGGGTCATGGTGATAATGTCGCAGAAAGTGTAATGGGTTCAGAGTGATAGTGACGCAATAAGTGTGATGGGGTCAGGGTGATAGTGACGCAGTAAGTGTGATGGGGTCAGAGTGATAGTGATGCAGTAAGTGTGAGGGGGTCAGTGTGATAGTGACACAGTAAGTGTGAGGAGGTCATGGTGATCATGACGCAATAAGTGTGAGTGGCTCTGGGTGATTTTGACGCAGTGAGTGTGATGGGATCAGGGTGATTGTGACGCAGGAAGTGTGAGGGGATCAGGGAGATAGTGATGCAGTAAGTGTGATGGGATCAGGGTTAGAGTGATGCAGTAAGTGTGATGGGATCGGGGAGATAGTGACGCAGTAAGTGTGAGGGGGTCAGGTTGATAGTGACGCAGTAAGTGTGAAGGGGTCAGGGTGGCAGTGTCACAGTAAGTGTGAGATGATCATGGTGATAGTGACGCAGTAAGTGTGAGGTTGTCAGGGAGATCGTGATGCATTAAGTGTGAGGTGATCAGTGTGATAGTGACACAGTGAGTGCGAGGGGGTCATGGTGATAATGACGCAGTAAGTGTGAGGGGGTCAGTGTGATTGCGACTCAGTAAGTGTGAGGGGGTCAGGGAGACAGAGACGCAGTAACTATGATGGGGTCAGGGTGTTAGTGACGCAGTAAGTGTGCAGGGGTCAGGGAGATTATGCCACAATAAGTGCCAGGGGTCAGGGATATAGTGACGCAGGAAATGTAAGGGGACATGGGTGATAGTGATGCAATAAGTGTGAGGGGGGCAGGGTCGTAGTTATGCAGTAAGTGTGAGGGGATCAGGGTGATAGTGACTCAGTAAGTGTGATGGGGTCAGGGTGATAGTGACGCAGTAATTGTGATCAGGTCAGGGTGTTAGTGACGCAGTAAGTGTGATGGGATCAGGATGATAGTGACACAGTAGGTGTGAGGGACTCAGGGTGATATTGACACAGTAAGTGTGATGGGGCAGGGTGATATTGACGCAGTAAGTGTGATGGGGTCAGGGTGATAGTGATGCCTCAAGTGTGAGGGGTGTAGGTGATAGTGACGCAGAAAATGTGATAGGGTCAGGTTGATAGTGATGCAGTAAGTGCGAAGGGGTCATGGTGATAGTGACGCAGTAAGTGTGAGGGGGTCAGTGTGATTGCGACTCAGTAAGTGTGAGGGTGTCAGGGAGACAGTGACGCAGTAATTGTGATGGGGTCAGGGTGTTAGTGACGCAGTAGGTGTGAAGGGGTCAGGGAGATTATGGCGCAATAAGTGTAAGGGGTCAGGGATATAGTGATGCGGTAAGTGTGATGGGATCAGGGTGATAGTGATGCAGTAAGTGTGAGGGGATCAGGATGATAGTGACACAGTAAGTGTGATGGGGTCAGGGTGATATTGACACAGTAAATGTGAGGGGGGTCAGGGTGATATTGACTTAGTAAGTGTAATGGGGTCAGGGTGATAGTGATGCAGTAAGTGAGATGGGATCAGGCGTGATAGTGACGTAGTAAGTGTGATGGGGTCAGGGTGATAGTGATGCCTTAAGTGTGAGGGGTCAGTGTGATAGTGACGCAGTAAGTGTGAGAGGCCCATGGTGATAATGGCGCAGTAAATGTGATGGGGTCAGGGTGTTAGTGACGCACTAAGTGTGAGGGGATCAGGAAGATAGTGACGCAGTAAGTGTGAGGGGGTCAGGGTGATAGTGACTCAGTGAGTGTGAGGGGAACGGGGAGATAGTAATGCAGTGAGTGTGAGGGGATCAGGGTGATAGTGACGCAGTGAGTGTGATGGGGTCAGGGTGATAGTGATGCAGTAAGTGTGATGGGGTTAGGGTGATAGTGACGCAGTGAGTGTGAGGGGTCAGCGAGATAATTACGCAGTAAGTGTGATGGGGTTAGGGTGATAGTGATGCAGTAAGTGTGAGGGTGTCAGGGTGATAGTGACACCGTTAGTGTGAGGGGATCAGGGAGATAGTGACACGGTAAGTGTGAGAGTGTCAGGGTGATAGTGGCGCAGTAAATGTGAGGGGTCAGGGAGATAGTGACGCAGTAAGTGTGAAGGTATCGGGGTGATAGTGACACAGTTAGTGTGAGGGGGTCAGGGAGATAGTGACGCGTTATGTGTGATGGTGTTAGGGTGATATTAATGCAGGAAGTGTGTGGTTTTCGGGGTGATAGTGACGCAGTAAGTGTGAATGAGTCAAGGTGATATTGACGCAGTAAGTGTGTAGCGATCAGTGAGATAGTGACGCAGGAAGTTGATCGGATCAGTGTGATAGTGACGCAGTACGTTTGAGGGTGTCAGTGTGATAGTGACGCAGTAAGTGTGAGGGGGTCAGGGTAATAGTGATGCAGTAAGTGTGAGGGTGTCAGTGTGATAGTGACACAGTAAGTGTGAGGGGGTCAGGGTGATAGTGACGCAGTAAGTGTGAGGGGGTCTGGGTGATAGTGATGTAGTATGTGTGAGGGGGTCAGGGGGATAGTGACGCACTAAGTGTGAGGGGACCCTGGAGATAGTCACGCAGTATGTGTGAGGGGGTCAGGGTGATAGTGACGCAGTGAGTGTGAGGGAAACGGGGTGATAGCAATGCAGTGAGTGTGAGGGGCTCAGGGTGATAGTGATGCAGTAAGTCTGAAGGGGTCACGGTGATGGTGACTCAGTGAGTTTGAGGGGTCAGGAAGAATGTTATGCAGTAAGTGTGAGGGGGTCAGGGTAATAGTGACGCAGTAAGTGTGAAGGGGTCAGTGTAATAGTGACATAGTAAGGGTGATGGGATCAGGGAGATGGTGACGCAGTAGGTGTGATGGTGTCAGGGAGAAGGTGACGCAGTAAGTGTGAGGGGATCAGTGAGATAGTGACGCAGTAAGTGAGTTAGGAAGAGGGTGATAGTGATGCAGCAAGTGTGAGGGGTCAGGGAGTTAGTGATGCAGTGAGTGTGAGCGGTCAGGGAGATAGTTACACAGTAAGTGTGAGGGGGCAGGGTGTTAGTGACTCAGTAAGTGTGAGGGGTTCAGGGTGATAGTGATGCAGTAAGTGTGATGGGTTTAGGGTAATAGTGATGCAATAATTGTGAAGGTGTCAGGGTGATAGAGACGCAGTAAGTGTGAGGGGGTCAGGGTGATAGTGATGCTGTAGTTGAGAGGGGATCAGGGAGATAGTGATGCAGTAAGTGTGAGGGGCCAGGGAGATAGTGACGCAGTAAGTGTGAGGCGATCAGGGAGATAGTGACACAGTAAGGGTGATGGGATCAGGGTGATCGTGACGCAGTAAGTGTGAGAGGATCAGGGTGAAAGTGACGCAGTAAGTGTGAGGGGTCAGGGATATAGTGACGCAGTAAATGTGAGCGGGTCAGGGTGAGAGTGATGCAGTAGGTGTGAGTGGATCAGGATGATAGTGATGCAGTAAGTGTGATGGGGTCAGGGTGATAGTGATGCAGGAAGTGTGAGGCGATCAGGGTGTTTGTGACGCACTAAGTGTGATGGGGTCAGGGTAATAGTGACGCAGTAAATGTGAGCGGGTCAGGGTGAGAGTGATGCAGTAAGTGTAATGGGATCAGGGTGATAGTGATGCAGTAAGTGTGATGGGGTCAGGGTGATAGTGACGCAGTAAGGGTGATGGGATCAGGGTGATAGTGATGCAGTAAGTGTGAGGGGATCAGGGTGATAGTGATGCAGTAACTGTGAGGGGTCAGGGTGATAGTGACGCAGTAAGTGTGATGGGGTCAGGGTGATAGTGACGCAGTAAGTGTGAGGGGATCAGGGTGATAGTGATGCAGTAAGTGTGAGGGGTCAGAGTGATAGTGACGCAGTAAGTGTGAGGGGATCAGGGTGATAGTGATGCAGTAAGTGTGAGGGGTCAGAGTGATAGTGACGCAGTAAGTGTGAAGGGATCAGGGTGATAGTGATGCAGTAAGTGTGTGGGCTAAGGGTGAGCGTGTGGCATTAAGTGTGAGGGGTCAGGATTATAGTGAAGCAGTAAGTGTAATGGGGTCAGGGTGATAGCGATGCAGTAAGTGCGAGAGGGTCAGGGTGGTCGTGACGCATAAGTGTGATGGGGTCAGGGTGATAGTGACGCAGTAAGTGTGAGGGGATCAGGGTGATAGTGATGCAATAAGTGTGATGGGGTCAGGGGATCGTAACACTGTAAGTGTGTTGGGATCAAGGTGATAGTGGCGCAGTAAGTGTGATGGGGTCAGGGTGATAGTGACGCAGTAAGTGAGGGGGTCAGGGTGATAGTGACGCAATAAGTCTGATGGGGTCAGGGAGATCGTAACACTGTAAGTCTGGGACGTCTCCGATCGTGGTATAAGGTTCTAAAAGCAGAGGGCGAACAGCCTGAAATCGTGTTTCATATTGGCACGAATGATATAGCCAGGAAAAGGATCGAGGATATAAAAAGTGATTTCAGGGAGTTAGGATGGAAGCTGCAAAGCAGGATGAACAGAGCAGTGTTCTCTAGTTTACTACCGGTGCCACGAGATAGCGAGGTGAGGAACAGGGAGAGGGCGCAGTTTAATACGTGGCTGCGCAGCTGGTGTAGGAGGGAGGGCTTCAGATATGTAGATAATTGGGATGCCTTCTGGGGAAGGTGGGACCTGTACAAGAAGGACGCGTTGCATCTGAACTGGAAGGGGACCAATGCCCTGGGTGGAAGTTTTGCTCAAGTAGTTCGAGAGGGTTTAAACTAGTATGGCAGGGGGTGGGAACCTGAGCTGTATACCGGAGGTGAGAGTTGATGCAGATGAGGCAATAGCAAGAGGTAGACCAGCTCGTGGGAAGGATTTTCCTGGCAAGGAACCTAGGGATCAGTTAAAGTGTGTTTCCTTTAACGCAAGGAGTATCAGAAGTAAAAGTGATGAACTTAGAGCATGGATCAGTACCTGGTGCTATGATGTTGTGGCCATAACAGAGACATGCGTTTCTCAGGGGCAGGAATAGTTGCTAGATGTTCCAGGGTTTAGAGCATTTAAAAAGAATAGGGAGGGGGGAAAAAGAGGAGGGGGTGTAGCACTACTAATCAGAGAGGGTATCACAGCTACAGAAGCTTCCATTGTTGAGGAAGACCTGCCTACCGAGTCAGTATGGGTGGAAATTAGGGAACAGCAAGGGAGCAGTCACCTCTTTAGGGGTTTACTACAGGCCCCCCCAATAGCAGCAGGGAGATGGAAGAAAGCATAGGTCGGCAGATTTTGGAAAAGTGTGGATGTAGTAGGGTTGTTGTAATGGGTGACTTTAACTTTCCAAATATTGATTGCAACCTCCTTCGAGCAGAAGATTTGAATGGAGCTGTTTTTGTAAGGTGTGTTCAGGAGGATTTCCTAACTCAGTACGTTGACAGGCCGACGAGGGGAGAGGCCATTCTAGACTTGGTGCTCGGAAATGAGCCAGGGCAGGTATCAGATCTTGTGGTGGGAGAGCATTTTGTTGATAGTGACCACAACTGCCTCACATTCCACATAGCTATGGAGAAGGAGAGGATTAGGCAAAATGAGAGGATATTTAATTGGTGAAGAGGAAACTATGATGCAATTAGACATGAGTTAGGAAGCATGGATTGGGAGCAATTGTTCCATGGTAAAGGCACGATAGACATGTGGAGACTGTTTAAGGAACAGTTGTTGCAAGTCCCTCTGAGACAGGCAAGAAGGGGTAAGATAAAGGAACCTTGGATGACGAGAGCGATGGAGCTTCTCGTCAAAAGGAAGAAGGTAGTTTACATAAGGTGGAGGAAGCTAGGGTCAAGCTCAGCTCTAGAGGATTACAGACAGGTGAGGAAGGAGCTCAAAAATGGTCTGAGGAGAGCCAGGAGGGGGCACGGATTAGGGAGAACACAAAGGCATTTTACACTTTTGTGAGGAATAAGAGAATGGTCAAAGAAAGAGTAGGCCCGATCAGGGATAGCATAGGGAATTTGTGTGTGGTATCTGAGGAGGTAGGGGAAGCCCTAAATAAGTTTTTTGCTTCTGTCTTTACGAAAGAAATGAACTTTGTAGTGAATGAAACCTTTGAAGAGCAGGTGTGCATGCTGGAATGGACAGAGATAGAGGAAGCTGATGTGCTGAAAATTTTGTCAAACATTAAGATTGACAAGTTGCCAGGCCCGGACCAGATTTGTCCTCGGCTGCTTTGGGAAACGAGAAATGCAATTGCTTCGCCACTTGCAAAGATCTTTGCATCCTCGCTCTCCACTGGAGTCGTACCTGAGGACTGGAGAGAGGCAAATATAATTCCTCTCTTCAAGAAAGGAAATAGGGAAATCCCCGGCAATTACAGACCAGTAAGTCTCGCGTCTGTCGTCTGCAAGGTGTTAGAAACGTTTCTGAGGGATAGGATTTATGACCATCTGGAAGAGCAGGGCTTGATTAAATGCAGTCAACACGGCTTTGTGAGGTGCAGGTCATGCCTCACAAATCTCATCGAGTTCTTTGAGGATGTGACTAGAAAAGTTGATGAGGGTCGAGCTGTGGATGTGGTGTATGTGGACTTCAGCAAGGCATTTGATAAGGTTCCCCGTGGTGGGCTCATTCAGAAGGTCAGGAGGAATGGGATACAGGGGAACTTAGCTGTCTGGATACAGAATTGGCTGGCCAACAGAAGACAGCGAGTGGTAGTAGAAGGAAAATATTCTGCCTGGAAGTCTGTGGTGAGTGGTGTTCCACAGGGCTCTGTCCTTGGGCCTCTACTGTTTATAATTTTTATTAATGACTTGGATGAGGGTATTGAGGATGGGTCAGCAAGTTTGCCGATGACACAAAGGTTGGTGGTGTTGTTGACAGTATAATGGGCTGTTGTAGGCTGCAGCGGGACATTGACAGGGTGCAGAGATGGGCTGAGAGGTGGCAAATGGAGTTCAACCTGGATAAATGCTAGGTGATGCATTTTGGAAGGTCGAATTTGAAAGCTGAGTACAGGATTAAGGATAGGATTCTTGGCAGTATGGAGGAGCAGAGGGATCTTGGTGTGCAGGTACATAGATCCCTTAAAATGGCCACCCAAGTGGACAGGGTTGTTAAGAAAGCATATGGTGTTTTGGCTTTCATTAACAGGGGGATTGAGTTTAAGAGTCGTGAGATCTTGTTGCAGCTCTATAAAACTTTGGTTAGACCGCACTTGGAATACTGTGTCCAGTTCTGGTCACCCTATTATAGGAAAGATGTGGATGCTTTGGAGCGGGTTCAGAGGAGGTTTACCAAGATGCTGCCTGGACTGGAGGGCTTATCTTATGAAGAGAGGTTGACTGAGCTCAGACTTTTTTCATTGGAGAAAAGGAGGAGGAGAGGGGACCTAATTGAGGTATACAAGGTAATGAGAGGCATAGATAAAGTCGATAGCCAGAGATTATTTCCCAGGGCAGAAATGACTAACACGAGGGGTCATAGTTTTAAGCTGGTTGGAGGAAAGTATAGAGGGGATGTCAGAGGCGGGTTCTTTACACAGAGAGTTGTGAGGGCATGGAATGCGTTGCCAGCAGCAGTTGTGGAAGTAAGGTCATTGGGGACATTTAAGAGACTACTGGACATGCATATGGCCACAGAAATTTGAGGGTGCATACATGAGGATCAGTGGTCAGCACATCGTGGGCTGAAGGGCCTGTTCTGTGCTGTACTGTTCTATGTTCTATGTTCTAATAAAGGAAAGCATACCAAATGTCTTCTTCACTATCCTATCTACCTGTGACGCCACTTTCAAGGAGCTATGAACCCTGCACTCCAAGGTCTTATTGTTCAGCAGCACTCCCTTGGACCTTATCATTAAGTGTATAAGTCCTGATAAGATTTGCTTTCCCAAAATCCAGCACCTCTGTTTCAGCCCCTCTGTTTCTCGCTCATTGTTTCTCGCCCTCTGTTTTAGCCACTCTGTTTCCAACCAGTTTTACAGGGACAGTCCGCTCTGTTCACTGACCCTTCACCCCTCAGTGAATCCAGTGCCAGGAATGACTGCTATTACTCAGACTGACAGAATGTGATCAGATGCACACACTGTCCTTCCACATCATCAATATCGCCCAGCTCCCACCCTGTCTCAGCTCATCTGCCCCTCTGAAATCTACAATATTTTAATCGGGGCAGCATTGAGCACCATGCTTTGAGCTGAGCTGTCTTACCTTCTGTACTCTCTCTCTAAACGGCTCCAATTCCCCCCGATCCCTCTCCGGTTTAAGATGCTCCTTGACATCTGCCCCAATGAATGAGGTAGACCGTCACCTGACCCAATATCCCCTTCCGTGGGTCAACGTCTCTGGGATTACAAACACAGTCCTGCAGATCCTGGAGAGCTGAACCCCAACATGGAGATTGTTAGAGAAACTCAGCAGGACCGTTTCGCCAGCTATTTCTGTTTTTATTTCAGCCCCAATTCAATTGGTGATGATGTCGGTGTTGTTAACTGTGTTTGAGAATAGCGAGCACCCAGCTGGCAGGGGATGGGGGTATAGTGGGCAGCATGGCTGCCTTCCAAGCAGTTGGTATGGGTTCAGATCTCAGCCATCGCACGGTGACACCTTTGAAGCGATGTTCAATGGAAAACCCCGAGATGAGGTCAATGAGATCCATCTATCAGAAGTTTTCCAAACGTTTGAGGATGGGATACCAGCTGCTGTTCCACTTCCAGAGCTGGCAAAACTCTGAGAGATTCTCTAAATGGTGATGTCAACAGTGAGTGATTAATCCAGGAGAGTCAGCATGGGTTTCTCAGGGAAGGTTGTACCTTGCTCAGTTTGAGAGAATTTCTTTGAAGGAAAAAGATTGATCGATGGAGAGAGTGTTTGTGATGGGGATAAAATGGATGATAGGAACCGTGCTGCATTTGCCTGTCTGGATAAACTCAGTGAGGAGAGTGTTAGACCCTCCGATCTAAGCTGGTTCAAGCATCCCTCAGGCACAACGTTGATTGGGCTTCACTGAGACAAACCCGAAATGCCGTGTGGCTGCTTTCCGTGCTGTCATCTGTCTCCAAGTCCCCGGCTCTATCTGACAGTGTGTTCAACAAGGGAAACTGACAGGTTACATTGGTCATGGTGAAAGGTAAGGACGGACTGGTTATACCTGGTAAAGGAACAAGTTGTCAATGAGGAAATAGGATTTGTGCCACAATCTGTCCAACACTGACATTTGCATTCTCCTTTTTTAGCATCATCTGGTTAACTCAGGGAAATAAAATGGGGAATTACCAGAAATTAGAGCGAACTTAATGAAAGGTAGGTGGTGAAATTAGCCAGGTTGTCAGTGCAGAGAGCCCTCACAAATACAATGTGTGTATTAGTTTGTTCAGTACTATAACAGCTGTAGCATTCTATGATTCTGAATTATGATGGATTGTTCCAAATCTCCACCTCCCCTTCAACTGCTGTAACGGGCTGTAATTTCCCTGTTCCTGCAGACACAACTGGAACTGAAGGAACCTGGGCAATTTCAAAAGGCCACATCATGACAATGTCTCCACCAGGGTGAGGTGTTTCTGGCCAGATTGATAACAATGTTAGCTGCCAATTACACAGAGGTAGGGTTCTATTGAGCATTTTTGCACAAAGTCAGAGTGAGGTAATGGTGTTCTCAGTGTCTCGCTGATGGGAACAGATCAAATAGCACATTGTGGTGCACTGTGTGTGGCAGTTTGAGAGGGACCACTCCAGCAAAATGACACATTCCCCGGTGACAGTGTCTCGACCTTGAAAGCCCACAATTATGTGTGAACCCGAGCCAGTGCAAAGGCTGTCCCTTACATTCCAATTGACCTGCCAGTCTGAAACAAGTTAATTTCTGTCACTGTTGTACAGGGCACCAAGTGTGTCTCCATACTGTCCCATTCCCAATGTGGTTCAATGCTATCCGCTTCTCCCTGGGCCGGGGCAGATTCTCTTTGGTTTCTCGGCTTCTGGTTTGGGACATGGAGGTTCCATCTGTGCTCCCAATATGACCTGACCTGCCAAACATTTCTGAGCCAATACTGATGTCAGCAACTGCTTATGAATTGGGGCCCTGAAGTACTTGGGGATATGCTGCACTTATTGTGTCGCATATAGACCTGAGCACCGAACTTTCCAAGGGATGTGTGAACGCTGCACATCTTTAAAAGAATTCCTGAAGAAGGGCTAATGCCCGAAACGTCGATTCTCCTGTTCCCTAGATGCTGCCTGACCTGCTGCGCTTCTCCAGCAACACATTTCCATCTTTAAAAGAATTGTCCCAGGAATGTGGATATCAGCTATGTTGATAGCTTGGAGAAGCTGGGCATTTCTGTTTCGTTTGGAAGTGATTTTATTAAATAGATGTCCTCAAAATTGTGGGTCATCTGGCCCAATAAAATGGAGTTAAGCTGACCCCCTCCCAGAGAGGAGGAAGGCAAACGGACACTCAGGTTATTGTCAAAAGTGCAAATGGCAGAATGAGATGATTCCAAAAACAAAAACAAAGAATACTTTGTGAGGAGCTAAAATGATCCGTCTGAGCCTGGTTTGGAACTAGATTATACCAGAAAGGTATTGGATCAGCAACTGGGAAAAGCAAATCCATGCCACGGCAGGAGGGTGACAATGAGGGGACCTGAATTTCTCTAACACAGAGATGGGACGGACATGGTACAATGACAGGTCAACTACATTCCTTCAGGTAATCTAGGATATGGGAATTATCTGAGACATGGGTAATGACAGCCCATGGTAGAGCTACGCTAGAGAGCTCGCTAATGTCAGGGATTCATACAATAAATGGTCATGACTGACATCACGGAGACAATGTGAGGTACATTCCCTCAACACCAAGCTGCTGGACAAAAATCCAACACAAATTAGAAAGCAAATTTCGCTGTTAGCGGGGCATTAAGGAAGAGGAAAATAAGGTTGATGCAGCAAACAAAATCACATCCATCCACTAGAAAGCAATGTAATCTCTTTATGTGAAGGCAGCATTATTACAACAGCAGGCTGCCTCTCTGTTCATAAAGTGGCGACAATTACTGGATCTCCTCTGTTTTTCCTTGTTAATTAAGAGATTTGCGTTCTCGTGTAATATTCAGTGTTATCCCAATCCGTTGTTGTAATATCACAGTTACATTTTATATTTTATTGTCGTTTTATTGCTTTACTCCATGATTACCCTTAGTCAAATGTTATGAACTCCTGAGTCGCACCTTAGACTGGAGGCTACTTTCAGGGAAGGAGTTATTGGAAATGTCAGCAAGTATAGAACTGCAATGGATCTTGGTCAGTCAGTGCAGTGGATCTCATCATCCCAGTATTCCCACATTCCTGCGTGTATCTGTGTTTGTTCAGTTCTATTGGTAGCAGCACATTTCCTCCTTCCTACTTTAGGGAGCACTACAGTAAAAGGGGTTTGAGCTGGTTAATCTGCTTTACACCGTGTGGGTTTCAGATTCTGTTAGCTCTGAATGTTGAATGTTCAGAATCCACTGTCGGCTTGGGTAACTGTTGAGGAGCACGGATTGACCTTTCCAATTATGGGAGTGATGAAGATTTGAGGAATAATTTTCTCCTTATAGAATCATGCAGCACAGAAACGGCCCTTTTGTCAATTCCTCCATCCTGGCCAGATATCGCAAATTAACCTAATCCCATTTACCAGCATTTGGCCCATATCCTTCTAAATCCTTCCTGTTCATATACCCATGCCTTTTAAATGTTTAATTTTACCCACCATCACCACTGCCTCTCACAGCTCGTTCCATCCATGTCTCGGTTCAAAGCTGTAATCTGCCGTGGGGCCTGCTGATTGTGGATGGAGGGTGTCCCTATGAGGACAGACAAGTGTAACGGTCAGGTGTACATTCTCGGGTTCCAAAATATAGGATCGAAATAGAATTAAAAATAAATACCAGTTCCCTCTAACTTAAAGTAGTAGGACAGATCGATGAAATGGTTGAGAAGGTATTGGGATTTTTTGGCTTTTAAATGCGAGACATAGAGTTTAGGAGCAGGGACAGTATGTTGGCACTGTATAAAATATTGGCCAGGCTACAGCTAGAATGTTGGAGTACTTTGATTGTCTGAAAGAAGGTGGAGACTTTCCTGGAAGTCTCCAAGGTAGTAAAGTTTTGGGCATGAAGGGAGATTGCATGGACTGGGACTGTTTTCCTTGGAGCAGGGGGGATTGATAGGGGGCATCATTTAAATGTATAATATTATAAGAGTCATAGTCAGTAGAGAAGAAAATGTGTTTTCCCCTTTGTGGTCAGGTCAATGACCAGGGGCAGAGATACAGAGAGGCAGGGGATTGAGTTTTCCATCGGAAGTGTTGTGACTATGTGGGTAGTAGAAGCAGATCCCCGATGGCATAGAACTCTTTAAATGTGCACTTGGAATGCCCTGGGTTATGGACTTAATGCTGGCAAACTGGATGAGAATTCTGAGGCAATTGTTTCATGGATTCTATCGGGCAAAGTGCATTTTTATTTCCTGTGCATTAAGTCTCTATGTCTCCAAACCTTCTCCAACTCCCAGCTGGACCATTGTCTTTTCAACCAATACTTCCCCCAGAGCCATTGACTCCAACAATGACCCTGACTGCCATTGTCCCAAACTCTGTTACTGTTCGGGGTATCTTTCATTGTTGCAGAATCTCTGCCATTTCAGCAACTTTCCCAGTGATGCAGCATTCCATGCTAGTCCCTTTGAAATTGTAGCAACCCCCCCCCCCCCCCCCCCTCCACTCCAACATTGAGTAAGCCATCCTCAGGCATTTCACACTGTTCAGCTATAGACACCATGTAATGTGTCTTGCCTCACAAGGTATTCTACTGGCTCTGCTGATAGGCAGGGTTCCTCTTCCAACATCTCTGTCATTTACCATTTTTAAATAAACCCTGATTTGATTTAATTTATTATTATATTGTCACGTTTACCTCTGTATTGTGGGAAAGAAACTTGTTCTGTTTGCCGTGCAGCGAATATTCCATGGAAAGACACAAAGGCCATCAGGTGATTGAACAGAGTGAGGGATACAGAGGTATAGCTACAAGGGAGGTGCACAAGAAGCAAGATCAACATGAGGTTTAACATTTGAGGTCCATTCAGAATTCAAATAACAGTGGGGACGACGCTAGTCTTGAACACATTGTTCTGTGTGTTTATGGTTTTGGATCTCCTGACTGACGGAAGAAGTTGGAGGAGAGTTTAACCGGGGTGGGAGGGTCTTTAATGGTGTTGGCTGGCTTTCTGTGGCAACAAGAAATGTACATTCAGTCAATGGTTGGAAAGTTGGCTTGTGTATGATCTGGCCTGTGTTCATAACTCTCTGTCGTTTCTTACATTCCTGGGCACAGCAGTAGCAGAGCACTTGGTACGTTTCTGTTTGATCACGAGTTTCATTCCCTCTTATTTCCTTTCATCTACTCTTATAGGAGCATACAAATGTATGTAGGTGGGACTGAAACTAATGTTCACTTCTTTCAATGTAGGTACCTGTCCATAAGAAACTTTCTGTAACACTGAAGTTACAGTGTATGCCTGGACAGTTTATTTTGCTGAAGGTGCCCTGGGGATCTGCCCGAGTATCTCCACAACACCCAGTTTACCTCGACTTTCTCCCTTTGTATACGGCTCCTACATCTTTACATTTTAAACTGAATGATGTACAGCATATTATGAATTTTCAAAAACTTGCAGGAATCCAATTGAATGTAAAGAATCCAGTGTCAATTCACTGCAGTTATCTTCTTGGATGTTATGTGTTGATAACTGAGGAACATTAATGCAGCTTTGCCGGGGGTGGCAATTTTCTTTTACTGTCACCCCTACGTCCGTGCATCCACAATGTTGCTCCAACCGACAGGATCTGCCCCTCATTCCCCATCATATTTACAGATGGTTGGGGTTCGTGCTTGACCAGATTTACAACGATCCCCCCTCCCTCATCTTTCATTGTGCTTCAAGAGGAAGCATTTGCCTCTGCCTGGAAATCACATTTTAACACCATGGATTATCACTGCCTCGGATCATTATCCCTTTGTAGTTGAACTGCATCTGCCCTCAAGCCGATCATTAAAAAAAACTTTCTCTACCTGTCCGCATACCCCTTTTCTCTTTCATAACAATCGATTTATATATGCCCTTTTTTGATATTTAACAGCTATTCCTCCTCATAACTTAATGCAAGATTCACTGTAGAGATTTACTTCGCTTTTCAGAAGTTAGGGAATGGTCTCAGACACACACACACACACACACACATATGCACACAGACACACACACACACACATGCACACAGACACACACACACACGCACACACACAGAGTCTCAGAGAGAGGGGCGCACACACACACACACATACACATAGAGAATACGAAATGAAAAGAAGAATGGTAAAACTTTTAGTATTTCCCTAGCGTGTGGAGCCATCCAATTCTCTCACCATATTATACAGCTGTATTGATACTTCTTGGGGGAATCATGGCTACATGTGGTGTAAATTCATCCTGCTAAATGTTACATGTTTTGGGGGTACCTTTACGACCGGTATCCTAGATTCCAACTGCTGTTCACCAGCTGCCTGTTTCTATTCAAGCTCGAAATTGGCAAGTTACACATTTGCAGTTTACATCACAATTCTTTTAATACTGGGTGATCGCATATCCCTGTTATAGCAAGTATACAGATTGACTTTAAATTTATGCAGAAAAGAGTGTTCATTAACATGAAGACATTTTCCCATTACCCTTCTGATAGTGAATTTCGTGCCTATTATGATCCTCTCCCAGGGAAAGTGTGGCCTCGCTATCTGCACAACACGCTATCTGGTGGCCATGGCAGCAGCAGATCTACTGGTCATTATCAGTGAGGTCATACTGAGTCAAATAATGGGAAAATGTCTTCATACTTGCTATTTACACCACATGTAGCCATGATTCCCCAAGCTCAGTTCAATAGAGCGGTGAAATATCCAGTTTCCAGAGTTATTAAACTAATCGCTGCATAAATCTGACAAAAGCTCAAAGTCCCGTGGGTGATGGGCAAGAAATGACCATGGAGGACCAAAGGGAACCCTTCTACAGATGCAAATCTGTCAGAGAGATCAGAGAAGATAGAATATTTAGCAGACATCAAGAGAACTGAAAGAAGATGAAGATAAGGACACAGGTTTCCCATTCAAAGAGCAGAGGTACTATTTCTGTCCTGGAAGAGGGTCACTGGACCCGAAACATTCACTCTGATTTCTCTCCCACAGATACTGCCAAACCTGCAGAGTCTTTGCAACAATTCCTGTTTTGTTTTATTTAACATTTTGGGGACCAGTGTGAATGAGCTGGAGACACTGCACAGACGAAAGGTCAGTGGAGCAAGGGGAAAGAGCCATGATTTGTCCAAGATAACCAGGTGGGAAGTAGCAGGAGCACAGTTTCTGCTTCCTCCTGTATCAGAGGAAGTGATCCAGGATGTCGACTCCAGCTCTGATGCTTCAGTTTTCAGCTCTTTCCATCCGAGAAAACAAACAACGTTTCTGTTTTCAAAATGAACATCCATGTAGGTGCTGGACTGTTTCTTATGCTTCAATAAACCATCCCAATTATTCATGTCATTCTGATTCTCCCACCAGTAGCTGGTGCTGGGGGTATTCTGTTCTCCAGCTGCCTAGTGAGAGTGCTCGGGTGATTGGGAGGTGGGAGTGATGGGGGGTGGAGTGGGGATAATCTGGACAGATCATATCCATAAACATGATGATTGCGAACATTGAGTATCTCAGCCCAAGGAGCCTGTCTAAAGGATTGGGAGAAAATCTGGAGACAGTTCCAGGAACTGAGTCTATATTCAGCACAGAGGTCAATGTCATCACTTGACAGCAGATCACATACTCCACACCTTCCCGGGAATTGTCTCAGACAGTTCCCAATCTCAGTTTTAAATCCGAGCTTTTGGATAACTTCGAACCGAGTCTCAGCATCAAGTGTGTTTGTTTGTGTTTAATTCCTGCATCAATCCACATGCTGTTTAAATCTTCCTATACCCTGTTCTTACACCATTACTGGAAATTTCAGACTCAGACTTGACATGTTAACCATGATTTTATTGTCAGTCGGCTTCATGTCGCTGAAGTGTCTGCCATCCATTAGGTAACTCCATGTGGTTTCCATCTGAACTGCGCTGTCTCCAGCAACATCTGCGTTTCATATTGGTCTTGCCTTCAAATCTGTATTTTAATGTTATCTTGCTATCAGATATGTCAATGATTTCACTCAGCCTGAAGCATCCATGAGTGTGCACGGCCTCTATCTCTGTAACTACCTCCAACCCGGAAACGTTCCCTGTTTCAGGAATCCATCCCAATAAGCAGCATTGGTCTGTACAGCCACCGAGTGACTCACTCAGAATGAAAGAGAGTCATCCTCAATGTGAGAGACCCCAGTGATGCTGTGTGTAGAATGTGTTACAGAGCGACTGTGTGACTGAGGATCCAAAGGGATATTAATATCTTCAATGAAAGGGAAAACCTGGCTGAGAAAGTTTCACAGCAGACAACCTCCCTGTCCTTATCTGGTCTGCTGGAAATAACTGACAGTGTATCATTTGTCCTCCTCCTCATTAACTCCACTATCAGTTACATTTCTAATCCCATAAATCCTTCTGGATAATGATATTAAATAACTTCTCACTATTTTCAACCGAGTCATTCTGTTTTTTATTTCTGTTCCTCCTACAAATGTGAACCACATGCCATTGTACCATCCTCCACCACTTCCTCTGACAGCTCATTAGCTTCACTCAGCAGGTCCCGGGGGTGACAGGACTGTCCCATGAGAGGTTGGTTTATCTGGGCATGTATTCAGGACAATGAGAGAGGGATCTGATGGATATGCATCCAATTCTAACGGTTGGACAGACGAGATACAGGGGGTGGGCTGTATCCCCTGGGCAGGTGTTCTCAGAACAAGCATCACAGTCTCAGGACATGGGCTCACCCATTTCTAATCGAGAGGAAGAGAATTATATTCACCCAGAGTGATCAGCCTGAGGAATTCTCTCCCACAGAAGGCTGTGGAGCACAGGTTACTGAGCATATTCAGGAAAGAAATTGATAATGTTTTAACTGCTTAATGACATCTCAGGGTTTGGAGAGAAATTCGGAATATAGCGGTGAGATAGAGAGTCAGACATGACAACACAGAATGGCCTCTTCTGGTTTCTGTGTTTCTGTCAGTTTAATGTACTTCTGAAAATCTCACCCTGAAAAGTATCAGTGATTACATTGGGGAAGCACATCAGTAGCTGTTTTCGTTCACATTCCTGCATCTTGAAAATGTGATTTTATTTGCAGAGACGATGAACAGTCAGTGTGAGGATCAAAGTGGGCCACAGGATTCCTGATGCTGTCTCAGTGAAACAGTCACAGGAAGGCTTCCTTACTGTCGATGGCCAATCGCCTGCAATAAAGACCGACACTTCATGGACCTTCCGGATTGTTCACAGTCCCTGGGTGTTAATGTTCTGTGTGATTCACGGACAATATAAATGTAGCAGAAATACACTGAATATCCTCATTTAAACGGAGGGAGTGGGCAGTTATAAAGTACTTTCTGTTTTATATCTTAAGGGTATCCCAAGGAGTGGAACTGTTTTGGAATATATCCGGCATTGTAGGGAATGGAGGTAATTTTAGAAACAGGGAGAGTGACAGACACTGATACAGAGCCAGAGCCACAGGTACAGGATGAGATTGTCCTAGAGATGTTTCAGAGCTCAATCTGTGACCCACACAAGACCGGGACACCAGTGGATGGAAGACAATCAGTTTTTGGTCATATGGAGAAAGTGTTTTATTGTCTCTGTGATTGTTATCGATCTAGACTTCCAAAAGGCCTTTGATAAGGTGCCTCATGGGAGGCTGCTGAGTAAGGGGAAGGCCCATAGTGTTCGAGGTGAGCTCCTGGCATGGATTCAGGATTGGCTGTCTGACTGAAGGCAGAGAGGTGGGATAAAAGGTTCTTCTTCAGAATGGCAGTTAGTGACAAGTGGTATCCCACAGGGTTCAGTGTTGGGACTCCAGCTGTTCACTTTATATATTAATGATCTGGATGAAGGAACTGAGGGCATTCTGGCGAAGTTTGCCGATAAGATGAAAGTTAGCTGGACAGGCAGGTAGTACTGAGGAGGTGGGGAGGCTGCAGAAAGATTAAGACAGTTTAGGAAAGTAGTCCAGGAAATGGCTGATGAAATTCAATGTGAAAAAAATGTGAGGTCTTAGACTTTGGAAAACAGAATATAAGCATGGACTTTTTTTTAAACGGTGAGAAAAGTCCTAAAGCCAAACTACAAAGGAATCTGGGAGTGCTAGTCCAGGATTCTCTAAAGATTGACTTGTAGGTTGAATCTGTGGTTAAGAAAGATTAGATTAGATTACATTACAGTGTGGAAACAGACCCTTCGGCCCAACAAGTCCACACCGACCCGCCGAAGCACAACCCACCCATACCCCTACATTTACCCCTCACCTAACACTATGGGCAATTTAGCGTGGTCAATTCACCTGACCTGCACATCTTTGGACTGTAAGCAAATGTAATGTCATTTATCTCAAGAGGGTTGGAATGTAAAAGCGGCGATGTGCTACTGAGACTTTATAAAGTTTGGGTTAGGCCCCATTTACAATACTGTGTCCAGTTTTGGGCCCTACACCTCAGGAAGGACATACTGGCACTGGAGCATGTCCAGCAGAGATTCACACGGATGATCCCTGGAATGGTAGGCCTAACATACGATGAATGGCTGAGGATCCTGGGATTGTATTCATTAGAGTTTAGAAGGTTGAGGGGAGATCTAATAGAAACTTACAAGATAATGCATGGCTTAGAAAGGGTGAATACTGGGAAGTTGTTTCTGTTAGGCGGGGAGATTAGGACCCTTGGGCACAGCTTTAAAATTAGAGGGGGTCAATTTGGAATGGAAATGAGAAGACATGGAAATGATCTCGCAGGGAATTAAGGGGTACAGGGAGAGTGTGGGTAAGTGGAATTGAAACGCCCATCAGCCATGATTAAATGGTGGAATGGTCTCAATGGGCTGAATGGTCTTGCTTCCACTCCGACGTCTTATTATCTTATGGTCCTATGATCCCTATCCTGGGAGGGTTTCATGGGGGCGATGTAAAGGGAGCTTTGCTCCTCATCTAACTCCATACTGTACCTGTCCTGGGATTGGTTGATGGGGACAGTGTAGAGGAAGCTTTACTCTGTACCTAACCCCATGCGGACCCTTTTTCTGCGAGAGTTTGATGGGGACAGTATCGGGTGATTTAAACAAAACCTAACCTCACGCTGAACACGGCCTGAGTTTCCAAAGGGTTCCAGTCTGTTGTTCGGTTACGAGACAATGAGCCTCCAGAAGCAAATAAAATATTTTGTCTCTATCTAACCCAACAGTTCCTGTCATAATTCTCAAACTTATATCATTTTAGATCTTTCAAAATTCCGGTGACACCATCCTGGGCTTGTGTCATTTCCCTGACCATTGAACCCGTGCTGTCCAGCTATAGTTCTGTGAATCTACGCTGCATTCACTTGCACATGGACTCCTAAGTCCCCACTCGGTCTTGCCTTTCCCTGTTTATAAAGTCACTGTCAGTGCTGTGCTAACATCAAATGGCTGCTTTGAACAAACCTAAAATAGCGAACTGACTGACACTGCTGAAATCATTTGTCCTGTTTTGCAGATTAAAACACACCTTACACTTCGTACATTGTCATCTCTCGGCCTCCTGCAGATGAAATAAAGCAGGTTGTGAACCGATGTATTTTGGATGTTAGAGGAGGGACAATCTAAACTAAATGGTACAATGTTAATCTGGGTGCAGGAACAGGGAAGGCTTCAGTTTGAGTCTGGAATTCAGTCAGCACAGGAGAGGGGCAAATGAATGAAAAGCCTTTTCCATTCATGTATTCCTGCATTTGGAAATGTTAATTTACAAATTAAACAGCAAAAGCAGGATATGGAGAACTATGTTACAATGTTTCAATTGATTAACATGTGGAATCAAGAATCTGTTTAAAGTCAGTGCCCTGAGATAATTAAAAATGTCAGCAGTCTGTCTGACTTTCCAAACTTCAACGAATAAAAACGATGGGAATACACAAAAGGTAACCTGACAGGTCTGCTACCGAATTGTCGGTGTGTGACCTTGTTGGGAATCTGTCAGAGTTTTGGCGTGGAATTAAGAGCATTTTATCCAGAAAACAGGCATTTACCAAGTGTCACACTGACGCACTTTGTGTATTTGAATCTTCATTGACTGCCAGGGCCATTCGGTAACATGTCTCCCTCTGTGCTGTAAGGAACAAACAAACACAAGGAAAAGGAGCAGGAGTCAGGATTTCGGACCCTCGAGCCTGCTCCGATATTTAATACACTCCATGGTTGGACTCATCTATGAAGTGCTTTGAGAGGTTAGGAATGGCACACATTAACTCCAGCCTCCCAGAATGCCTTGGTCCACTATAATTCACCTCCCATCAAAATAGATCCATGCAGACGCCATCTTCCTCCCCTTCACCCATCCCAGGACCGTCTGGATAACAAGGACACCTCCGTCAGACTCCGAGATATTGACTTTAGCTCTGCCTTGATCACCATAATGCCAACAAGACTCATCGACACAGTCTGAGCCCTGGGACTCTTTCCTCACCTCTGCAACTGGATCCTCACCTTTCTGACCTGCAGATCAGAATCAATAAGGATGGTTGAGAACACCTCCTCTATGATAATTCACAATACTGGTGCCCTGCAAGGCTGTGTACTCAGCCCCCTTCCATATTTCTTACCCTCTCATGACTGTATGGCCAAATTCAGCTCCAACTCCATTTACAGATTAGCTAATAACACCACCATAGTGGGTAGGATCTCAAACAACAGTGAGACAGAGTACAGGAAAGAGAGCTTAGTGGCATGGTGAAAAGACAATAATCTCTCCCTCAATGTCAGCAAGGCAAAGGAACTGGTCATTGACTTCAGGAAGTGGACTGAAGGACAGACCCTGGTCTCTGTCATTGGTGCTGAGGTGGAGGTGATTGAGAGCTTCAAGTTCTGAGGAATTTAGGAAGCATAGAATGGGGAAGGAAACTGCAGTGGATGAGCACATTAGAAATGGGGAGCTTATTGAAGGAAAAGCTCCTGAGTGTCCTAGATAAGGAATGGGAATGTGGGAGATGTAGCAGTTTGGATCAGTAATTGGCTTGCTGAAAGAAGACAGAGGGTGGTGGTTGATGGGAAATGTTCATCCTGGAGTCCAGTTACCAGTGATGTACCTCAAGAGTTGGTGTTGAGTCCACTGCTGTTCGTCATTTTTATAAACGACCTGGATGAGGGCGGAGAAGGGTGGGTTAGTAAATTTGCGGACGACACTAAGGTCGGTGGAGTTGTGGATAGTGACGAAGGCTGTTGTAGGACACTCAGGAGGCCTCAGTGTCAGGCAGGGACGGAGATATAGAATGCATGAGCCGTGGTTTACTAAGGAAGTGGAATCCCTGGTCTAGAGGAAGAAGGCGGCTTATGTTAGGACAAAATGTGAAAACTCAGTTCGGGTGCTTGAGGGTTACAAGGAAGTCTGGAAAGACCTAAAAAGAGAGCTCAGAAGAGCCAGGAGGAGACATAAGATGTTGTTGGCGGATAGGATCAGTGTTAACCATAAGGCCCATAGGTATGTCAGGAATAAAAGAATGACGAGAGTTAAATTAGGGCCAATCAAGGATAATAGTGGGAAGTTGTATGTGGAGTCAGAGGAGTTAGGGGAAGCAATAAATAAATATTTTTCGACAGTGTTCACTATAGAAAATGAAAATGTTGGCGAGGAAGATACAGAGATACTTGTATCTAGACTGGAAGAGATTGAGGTTCACAAGGAAGAGGTATTAGAAATACTGCAGAGTGTGAAAATAGACAAGTCCCCTGGGCCAGATGGAATCTATCCTAGGATCCTCTGGGAAGCAAGGGAAGAGATTGCCGAGCCTTTGGCATTGATCTTCAAATCATCATTGTCTACAGGAATAGTGCCTGAGGACTGGAGGATAGCAAATGGGGTTCCCTTGTTCAACAAGGGGAGTAGAGACAACCCAAGTAATTATAGACCAGTGAGTCTTACTTCAGTTGTTGGTGAAGTGTTGGAAAAGGTTCTCAGAGAGGTAGGATTTATTACTATCTAGAAAAGAATAATCTGATCAGGGACAGTCAACACGGTTTTGTGAAGGGTAGGTCGTGCCTAAAGAATATTATTGAGTTTTTGACAAAGTGACCCAACAGGTAGATGAGAGCAAACCGGTTGATGTGGTGTATATGGATTTCAGCAAGGTGTTTGATAAGGTTCCCCACAGTAGGCTATTGTACAAAACGCGGAGGAATGGGATTGTGGGAGATGTAGCAGTTTGGATCAGTAATTGGCTTGCTGAAAGAAGACAGAGGGTGGTGGTTGATGGGAAATGTTCATCCTAGAGTCCAGTTACCAGTGATGTACCTCAAGAGTTGGTGTTGGGTCCACTGCTGTTCGTCATTTTTATAAACGACCTGGATGAGGGCGGAGAAGGGTGGGTGAGTAAATTTGCGGACGACACTAAGGTCGGTGGAGTTGTGGATAGTGACGAACGCTGTTGTAGGTTACAGAGAGACATAGATAAGCTGCAGAGCTGGGCTGAGAGGTGGCAAACTGAGTTTAATGCGGACAAGTGTGAGGTGATACGCTTTGGCCGGAGTAACCGGAATGCAAAGTACTGGGCTAATGGTAAGATTCTTGGTATTGTAGATGAGCAGAGAGACCTCAGTGTCCAGGTACACAGATCCCTGAAAGTTGCCACCCAGATTGACAGGATTGTTAAGAAGGCATACAGTGTTTTGACCTTTATTAATAGAGGGATTGAGTTATGGAACCAGGAGGTTATGCTGCACCTGTACAAGACTCTTGATTATTGTCTTTTCACCATGCCACTAAGCTCTCTTTCCTGTACTCTGTCTCACTGTTGTTTGAGATCCTACCGCACTTGGAGTATTGTGTACAGTTCTGGTCACCGCATTATAAGAAGGATGTGGAAGCTTTGGAAAGGGTGCAGAGGAGATTTACTCGGATGTTGTCTGGTATGGAAGGAATGTCTTACGTGGAAAGGCTGAGGGCCTTGAGGCTGTTCTCGTTAGAGAGAAGAAGGTTGAGAGGTGACTTAATAGAGGCATACAAGATTATCAGAGGGTTAGATAGGGTGGACAGGGAGAGTGTTTTTCCAAGTATGGGAACGGCGAGCATGAGGGGGCATAGCTTTAAAGTGAGGGGAGATAGGTATAAGACAGATGTCAGAGGTAGTTTCTTTACTCAGAGAGTAGTAAGGGTGTGGAATGCTTTGCCTGCAACGATAGTAGATTTGCTGAGTTTAAGTGCATTTAAGTCGTCATTGGACAAGCATTTGGACATATGTGGAATAGTGTAGGTTAGATGGGCTTCAGATTGGTACGACAGGTCGGTGCAACATCGAGGGCCGAAGGGCATGTACTGCACTGTAATGTTCTATGTTCTATGTTCTAAGCCCTGAATTAAAATGGCCTACCCCACACTCTCAGACACTGTGTTCCAGACCCTAACCCCTGGATTAATCCGGCCTATCCCACACTCTCAGGCACTGTGTTCCAGATCCTAACCCCTTGATTAATCCGGCCTATCCCACTCTCTCAGGCACTGTGTTCCAGATTCTAACCCCTGGATTAATCCGGTCTATCCCATCCTCTCAGGCACTGTGTTCCAGACACTAACCCCTGGAATAATCTGGCCTATCCCACACTCTCAGGCACTGTTTTCCTGACCCTAACCTCTGGATTAATCGGGTTTATCCCACACTCTCAGACTTTGTTTTCCAGACGAAAACCTCTGGATTAACGCGGCCTTACCCATACTCATGGGGACTGCGTTCCAGACCCTACATAGAACATAGAACATAGAACATGTGTGAAAGTGTGAAACGGACTGGTAAGCTAGAGGAGATACATGTAAGGAAGGAAGATGAGTTGCACATTTTGAACAACTTGAGAATAGACAAGTCCCCCGGGCCTGACGGGATATATCCTAGGATTATGTGGGAAGTAAGAGAGGAAATTGCAGAACCGTTGGCAATGATCTTTTCGTCTTCACTGTCAACGGGGGTGGTACCAGGGGACTGGAGAGTGGCGAATGTTGTGCCCCTGTTCAAAAAAGGGAATAGGGCTAACCCCGGGAATTACAGGCCAGTTAGTCTTACTTCGGGTGGTCGGCAAAGTAATGGAAAGGGTACTGAGGGATAGGATTTATGAGTATCTGGAAAGACACTGCTTGATTAGGGACAGTCAGCACGGATTTGTGAAGGGTAGGTCTTGCCTTACAAGTCTTATTGAATTCTTTGAGGACGTGACCAAGCATGTGGATAAGGGTAGAGCAGTGGATGTAGTGTACATGGATTTTAGTAAGGCATTTGATAAGTTTCCCCATGGTAGGCTTATGCGGAAAGTCAGGAGGCATGGGATAGAGGGAAATTTGGCAGGTTGGATAGAAAACTGGCTAATGGGTCGAGGTCAGAGAGTGGTGGTAGATGGCAAATATTCAGCCTGGAGCCCAGTTACAAGTGGAGTTCCGCAGGGATCAGTTCTGGGTCCTCTGCTGTTTGTAATTTTTATTAATGACTTGGAAGAGGGAGTCGAAGGGTGGGTCAGTAAATTTGCAGATGATACGAAGATTGGTGGAGTTGTGGATAGTGAGGAGGGCTGTTGTCAGCTGCAAAGGGACTTAGATATGATGCAGAGCTGGGCTGAGGAGTGGCAGATGGAGTTCAACCTTGTCAAGTGTGAGGTTGTCCATTTTGGAAGGACAAATAAGAATGCGGAATACAGGGTTAACGGTAGGGTTCTTGTAAGGTGGAGGAGCAGAGGGATCTTGGGGTCTATGTTCATAGATCTTTGAAAGTTGCCACTCAGGTGGATAGGGCTTGTAAGAAGGCCTATGGTGTATTAGCGTTCATTAGCAGAGGGATTGAATTCAAGAGTCGTGAAGTGATGTTGCAGCTGTATAGGACTTGGTTAGGCCACATTTGGAGTACTGTGTGCAGTTCTGGTCGCCTCACTTTAGGAAAGATGTGGAAGCTTTGGAGAGGGTGCAGAGAAGATTTACCAGGATGTTGCCTGGAATGGAGAATAGGTCGTACGAGGATAGGTTGAGAGTGGGAGGCCATTTCTCATTGGAACGGCGAAGGATGAAGGGTGACTTGATAGAGGTTTATAAGATGATCAGTGGAATTGATAGAGTAGACAGTCAGAGACATTTTCCCCGGGTACAATAGAGTGTTACAAGGGGACATAAATTTAAGGTGAAGGGTGGAAGGTATAGGGGGGATGGCAGGGGTAGGTTGTTTACCCAGAGAGTGGTGGGGGCATGGAATGCGCTGCCTGTGGGAGTGGTAGAGTCAGAATCTTTGGTGACCTTTAAGCGGCAATTGGATAGGTACATGGATGGGTGCTTAGGCTAGGACAAATGTTCGGCACAACATCGTGGGCCGAAGGGCCTGTTCTGTGCTGTATTGTTCTGTGCTCTATGTTCTATGCATCAATTCTGCCATTGAGTGTTATCCTTCCCTAGGCCTCCCACTTCGAATTTAATGGCACCTAGACTAATTCTCCAATTATTGATGACCTCCATTTTTTTTTCATTTAGTGGTGCCCTGAACTGAATCTCCAATTAACTGATGCTTGCAACACTTCTTTTTATTGATTCCCTTTTAGACAAGCTGTGATCCAATTCTCTCAAGTATTGTCACTCCCAACAATTTTCTAACGTAATAACACTGTGCACCGAATCTCCCATTTATTGATTCCCACCAAGTCTCCCCTTTACACATACCCCTGTACTAATTCTTCAATAGACTGATGCCCGAACCCAATTCTACCATTTAGCAGGAGCCTCAGCTTTGGTAAGAGTGACTTGACCATGAAACCAGAAGGAACAGAAAACCAATCAGGTTAGAGAAACTAAAAGCAATGGAGTTTTCACAGGAAGATCTTTTTCTACAGCAAAGAGACAGTGTTTCCTCCCCATGCTGGGTTTCAGGAAATATGGTCAGAGCTGAAGCTGAGTTTGCAATGGGACGGGCAGGGTACCATGTTACTGACCATGTAGGTGTGAACAACATACAAGGGTCTGCCTCGTCACTCTCAGGAACTCGCTGTTTAACTAAGAAGCTGACCCACTGGATTAATATCTGTGTGCAGTGTTAATTAGCACAGAGCCAATCAGTTCAGGGAGCTCCCTTGGAGCCTTGCAGACTGCTGTGGGAGAAATGGGTTCTGGTTCCCTTCTCACAGATGCTGCCTGACCTGCTGAGGTTAGATTTCAGATCCCCAGGAACAGCAGGGTTTTCCCTTTATGCATTTTATTTCTCCTTACTCAATGGGTCATTTGTGATGCTTAAGATCCCATATGTTTTCTATTTCCCCCTTCAGCAGATCATGTCACAGTAAAAGCCCTGTGCACATGAACACCAAGGTAACTCTATCCATGTTCACATTTCAAACTCTGCAGTTCGGTCGAGTTTGTCTCTCTTTAGCCTTTTATACCAAATTCCATCACAGCGAGCTTCAGTCTGTTCATTTCCCTCCACAACCTTCTGCTATTTCCTGGTGACATTATTATTCACCTGTCTGTGCAAACAATCCTGTTGGTCGTTATCATCCACAGTATCTTCTCCAAATCCAAGTTAGATGTCAAAGAAAATATTGATTGTCTTTTCTTTCTCGATAATAAATAGCCGTCTGTATCATTCATATATAGAGAACAACATGATTAAAATATTCATCCTTGCTGTATAAAAGCAAATTGGATTTTAATTCTGCAGTTTGCAAGTTGCAGTAATTTATGATCACTCAGCATTTTTCTGTCCGAGCGCATTAATTCTCCATGGTGAGCTTGAGCCATTTATTACAATAGCATCAGTTTTTATCCAGCCTCGAATGCAATAATTTGTGAAACAGATTGGAGGGCCCTACCTTCATTAACCTTTTATTTTATTCCATCACGTATGTTGAATTTTAACTCCACACTGACTCTCCTTATACAGAGCCACCCTCTCCAGTTGGGTTTGTGTTGCTCTGCTCCAGGTATATTCCAAGTGTAAACAGCACCGGTGGCAAACTGACCCGCCTGTTGTCATCAGGAATAGATTCTTGTTGTACTTTTGAGACACACGTCATATTTTCAAATCGGTATGTTGGGGCAGTTCTGGCTCGAAGGTAGAAGACAGAGGCTGGTGGGGGAGGGTTGCTTTTCAGACTGGAGGCCTGTGACCAGCGGTGTGCCACAAGGATCGGTGCTGGGCCCACTGTTGTTTTGTCATTTATATAAATGATTTGGATTTGACCATGGGACGAATGGTTCGTAAGTTTGCAGATGTCAGTAAAATTGGAGGTGTGAAGGTCAGTGAAGATGGTTCGCTCAGAGGACAACGGGATCTTGATCAGATGGGCCAATGGGCTGAGGGGTGGAAGATGGAGATTAATTTAGATAAATGTGAGGTGTTGCATTTTGGAAAAGCAAAAGAGAGCAGGACTTATACACTGAATGATAAGGTACTAAGGGTGTTGCTAAACAAATAGACCTGGAGTGCAGCTTCATAGATCATTGAAGGTGGACTAACATTTCGATAGGATAATGAAGAAGGCCTTTGTCATTTTTGTCTTTATTGCTCAGTTAATTGTGTAAAGGAGTTGGGAGGTCATGTTACGGTATTGGTTCGGCCATTTTTGGTATATAATGTGCAATTCTGGACTCCCTCCTGTAAGAAGGGTGTTGTGAAACTTTAAAGTGTTTAGAAAAGATTTACATGGATGTTGCCAAGGTTGGAGGGTTTTGTGCTGGAGGGTAAGACTGTATAGGCTGAGGCTATTATCCCTGGAGCGTCAGTGGCTGAGGGGAAACCACATAGAGGTTCACAAAATCATGAAGGGCCTCATTAGGGTAAAAAGACAAGGTGATTTCCCTGTGGTGGGGGAGTCCAGAAGCAGATGGCATATGTTAAAGTTGAGAGGGGAAACATATAAGGGACCTAAGAGGAACATTTTTCACGCAGAGGGCACTGTGTGCATGAGCTGCCAGAGGAAGTAGTGGAGGCTGGTACAATTACAACATTTAAAAGGTATCTGGGTGGGTGTAGGAATTAAAAAGGGTTCAGAGGAACATGAGCCAAATTCTGACAAATAGGATGAGATTTACATCGGATATCAGTTCGGCATGGATGTGTTGGACTGAATGATTTGTTTCTGAGCTTATATTGCTCTGAGTGGGTTGAGCTCCGGATTGTAGATTTATGAAGCAGAAAATAAAGTATGGCACAGAGTTAGACCGAGAAATCCTGCTGATCTCATCAGCTTTATCCTGTTTCCCTGATCCTCCTCCTTCAATCAATGCATTTTTGAGACCCTCATTCAGAATTCCTGGAGCTCTGTAACTGCCCTGGAACAATGTGTGGAAAGTCCTATTGCAGTCCACACGAGGTACCTTTCCCACTGCCCTGCTCCCACGGCCTGCAATGCTGCAGACTGAGCAGACAACCCGAAGCACAATGATGAGCTCCTTCCGGCTCGAAGGGCAGAATGGCCTACTCCTGCACCTATTGTCTATTATCACTGCTTTTACATTTCAATCCTCTTGAGATAAATGACAACATTACATTTGCTTTCTTCGTCATGGACTCAACCAACAAGTCAACCTTTAGAGAATCCTGGACTAGCACTCCCAGATCCCTTTGTAATTTGGCTTTATGAATTTTCTCACCATTTAGAAAATAGTCCATTCCTGTTTTATTTTTTCCAAAGTGCAAGACCTCGCATTTGCTCACGTTGAATTTCATCAGCCATTTCCTGGACCACTCTCCGAAACTGTCTAAATCTTTCTGCAGCCTCCCCACCTCCTGAGTACTACCTGCCTGTCCATCTAACTTCGTATCATCGGTGAACTTCACCAGAATGCCACAGTCCCTCCATCCAGACCATTAATATTTAAAGTGAACAGCTGTGCCCCAACACTGAACACTACGGGATCTCAGTTGTCACTAACCGCCATTCCGAAAAAGAACCTTTCATCCCAATTCTCTGCCTTATATCAGACAACCAATCCCTAATCCATGCCAGTAGCTCACCTTACTCAGCAACCTCCTGTGAAACACCTAATCAAAGGCCTTTTGGAAGTCTAGGTAGATAACAACCACTGGGTTTCCCTGGTCTAACCTACTTGTTAACTCTTCAACGAATCCTAACAGGTTTGTCAGGCATGATCTCCCCTTACTAAATCCGTGGTGACTTGTTCTAATCCGACACTGCAATTCCAAGAATTTAGAAATCTCATCCTTAATGGATTCTAGAATTTTACCTACAACCGAGATTAGGCTAATCTTCCTATAATTTTCCAACTTTTGTCTTGATCCTTTCTTGAACAAGAAGGTTACAACAGTGATTTTCCAATTGTTTGGGACTTTCCTGGACTCCAGTGATTTTTGAAAGATCACAACCAATGCCTCTGCTATTTCCTCAGCCACCTCCCTCAGACCTCTAGGATGTCGCCCATCAGAGCCAGGAGATTTATCGATTTTTAGACCTTTGGCTCTTTTTTTTTAGCACTTACTCTTTTGTAATGGCTACCATACTCAACTCTGCCCCCGATTCTCCTTAACTGTTGGGATTTACTCATGTCTAGGTTTGGGTGGAGGTTGTGGTACACAGTGTTCGACAGGTGGTGGGGGGGTCAGTGCCAAATGTTGAAGTTCTCCTGATTGCATTGGGTATCCAAGCTGGGACATGGTGGTTGGATTCACTGGTGAATATCTTCTTAGTTCAGCTTGCCAGGATGTTCAGAGTGAGGGGCTCAATGCTCTATCATTTCTTTGTTCACATTTGAGACACCATCCATTCCTAGACACGGCTGAGTGATCCAGTGCCCTATACTGTAATTCATGTTGTGTGGGTGCAGAATTTTAGGAGTAAACTCAACTGTGGAGGCTCCAAAACTGAATTCAAGATTTTTTTGTAATCCATGTCTGTGTTAGGTGCATCCACTCTTTGTTTTACTGATCCTGGGAGTGTTTGTGTGAATGCTGTCATCTAATTTACAACTCCAGTGAGCCTGAGCAATGTATAAAGCAGAATAAATCAACCACTGTCAACCCCAGAAAAAATGTTGAATACGTCACTGTGTTTCTGAGACTAACCTGCTATTTGTGTTCATCCCTGTGTATTTTCAAAGTGAAAATGATTCAGAAGCTTTAACGTTTCTGTGATATGGAACAACAATTATCTTTGTGCTATTCCTGATGAAGAGCTTTTGTCCGAAATGATGATTTTCCTGCTCCTCAGATACTGCCTGACCTGCTGTGCTTTTCCAGCACCACTCTGGTTTCTTGCATTTGCCATCCTCACTTTTGCATAAAATACTTATAGTCTGGGCTCAGGCACAGATACATTTGACCAGTAACTTCAAGTCTCTTTTTTACTTTTTCTCTCTCTTACAGTAAGTCTAGTGATTATTCTAATCTTAGCTCGGGGTAAGTGTGGTTTATCTAAAAGCACCACTCATTATCTGGTGGCCATGACAATATCGGATCTGCTATTCATAGCTTTCGAAATCGTACTTCGCTGGTTTCCATCTTATTATTATCCACAGTGTTTCCTGGACATCACTCCTGTGTGTCGTGTTATCCATGTGTTGAGCTGCTGGGCCATTGATTGTTCTGTCTGGTTCACCGTTACTTTCTCTTTTGATCAATTTGTCGCCATTTGTTTTCGTCAGATGAAAACTAAGTATTGGACAGAGAATACTCCAATTAAGGTTCTAGCAACAATCTGTATTTTCTTTTCTTTTAAAAATGTTCCCAACTATTTTCGATTTAAACATGGAAAGGTCATCAACAATGTTCCATGGTACTGTTCTACCAGGTCCAGTTACTATACTGACCGCCGGTGGGCAAGTTTTCAATACTTTGAGCGATTTTTAACACCAATGCTCCCATTCACTTTTATTCTCTTTCTTAACGTTCTGACTGTCGGACACATCTCTGAGACCATTACGGTGCGTAAGGGACTCAGGGGTCAGAGAAAAGTAGAGAATGACCCAGAGATAGAGAGCAGAAGAAAATCTGTGATCTTACTCTTTGCCATATCTGCAAGTTTCATACTTCTCTGGTTGCTGGATATTTTACGTTTCTTTCGTGTTGCTCATTCCTTGGATTCCACTGCTCTCAATGTCTTTTCACAAGCCTCATAAATGCTGTGGGACCTGAGCTGCTGCACCAATGCACTTGTTTATGTGGTGACACAGAACAGTTCCAGAGACCATTTAAATCATGCCCTGAAATATCCAGTTAAAAAAAATAATTCAATTGATGAATAAATCCAAGTAACTGAGAGCCCAGATTAAAGGCAGCAGATAAAGGAATGAGGGGTCCAGTGAGGAATGAACTGACAGGAGAAGGAGGAGCAGCAACACAGTAACACTCCTTTCCTAATGGGCAAGGAATGGTTCCATCTGAGGAGCGAAACCAAAGAGACTGGAGGAGCAAAAGAGTGGGAAGTGTTGTCAGCAATGGGCAACCGTTAATAGAAAGCTGGATAACAAAAGTATAACTGAAACAGGAATCAGACATGCACAGAACAACATCATCCCCAGCAACCAGTTGTCAGTGAGTGAACCAGATACAAGGTCAATGACCTGGAGGCAAGTATCATCGGTCACTGCAGGCCGGAGTGGGAACAGCAATGGCAGGCTCCTGTCCTCACGGAATTCACTCATCCACTCATCTGGGCAAAACTAAATTAAAAAGTAGAATGTTCCCATTACACAGAGTAATATACTGTAAATAATCCGTGTCTTTTGATTACAGATGTATTTTCAGCAATGATTTCCTTTCTCTGGTTCCATTCCCTTCCCCCCGGCCTGATGCTGATATCACTCCCTCTCTATATTTGGTTCTTTCCACCAATCAGCCGCTGTGTTGGTGGGGAATCCATGGCCCAGTCAGAGGGCTCACTGACAGACCGGATCCGACACTGGGGAATGGGGTAGGATGTGGCAGATGAGCCGACCCCCCTCAGTGGTGCCATGAGAAGGTTTTGTGGCTCTCACTGACTCCATTGGGCTCAGTGGGAACTGACTCTGGGTGAACTCTGTTTGCATGGGCCTTCATAATGGAGCCTGGGATCAATTGAAAGATCGATGGACCATCAGCAAGGATTTTGTTCCATCTGTAAAACAGCTCCTAAAACCCAACCTTGTATCAGCTCATGATTGGCCCATCTGATCAAGGTCCTGTTTAACACTGAGGTAAACCTCCTTCACTGTTCACTACCCCACCACCACATTTGGAGCCTCCTGCCACCTTACTAACCATCGGAGACAAGCAGGAGGCTGGAAGAACACAGCAAGCCAGGCAGCATCAGGGGGTGGAGAGGTCAATGCTTCGGGAGTGAGGGTAAGGGGAGCTGCTGATAAAGGGGGGGCGTGGGGGAGGGTTTAGGTTGGGGAGGGGACAGAGTGGCGAGGTGAACGCCGATAGAGGGTACAGCTTGGTTGGTCAATGGGAGGAATGAATCCAGGCAGGTGGCAGGGAGGCAGTAAAGTTCAATGGAAGGTTTACACAGAATAATGGTGACCCAGGGTGAGTTAAAGACTGGAATTGAATTGAGGGGATTAATCTCACTTACATGCAGAGTAACAGTTACCCAGGAGTGAGTTCTAGAAACTGTAGTCCCACAGCATGTCACACAACTGGTCCTTGTTGAAAAGCTTTTCTGAACTGACCAAGCCCCATTTACACCTTTCCTATCCTTATAGCTGCCCTCATGTCTTTTAAATGTTGTAATTGTACTCCCCTCGATTACATCCTCTAGAATCTCCTTCCATACACACACCAGGCTCCGTTAAAGATTTACTCCTCAGGTCCCTTTTAAATCTTTCCCCTCTCACCTTAAATTGAAGTCCATCATGGTTTCATAAATCTCGATAAGATCACCCCTCAGCCTCCAGTGCTCCAGGGGAAAATGTTCCAGCCTCTCCTTATAACTCAGGCCTTCCAGTTGGGGGAACATCCTTGTCAATCTGTTTTCCACCCTTTGCAGTTTAATAACCTCCTTCCTACAGCAAGGTGAACATGATGGTATGCAGTCCTCCAAATGTGGACTCACCAATGTCTTGTACAGCTGTAACATGACGTCCCAGCTCCTGGGCTCAGTGCTCTGCCCGATAAAGGCAAGCCTGCCAAATGCCTCCTTCACCACCCTGTGACCCTGCCTACCTGTGGCACCACTTTCAAGGAACTATGTACCTGCACCCCGAGGTCTCTCTGTTCAACAACACTCCCCAGGGCACTACCATTAACTGTGTAAGTCCTGCATATGCACACTCTCTCTCACTCACACACACACTCCCTCACTCACACACTCGCAATCCCTCTCTCACATGTACACTCTCTCTAGCAAGTCTCCAAGTATTGATGCCCATGTAACTGTTCTCTGATATACTTCTTACGCGGATTGGTTCCCTCCTCACATTTGGTCATTTTGGGGTGTGCTGAACTGAAACTCCTATTTCCTGATGCTTGCAACATTTCTCCTTTTTATTGATTCCCTGCCCCTATTCTCCCATTTAGACCTGCTCTGTTCCAATTCTCTAATGTATTGGCACTCCCACTAATTTTCTAATGCAATGGCACTGTGTACCAAACCCATCTACTGAAGCCCCACCAGTTCTCCCATTTACTCATACCCCGTAATGAGCATTCTTCCATGAGATGCTGCATTCTTCCATGAGATGCTGCATTTTGGGAAAGCAAATTTTAACAGGACTTATACACTTAATGGTAAGGTCCGAGGGAGTATTGCTGAACAACGAGACCTAGGAGTGCAGGGTCATAGCTCCTTGAAAGTGGTAGATAGGATAGTGAAGAAGGCATTTGGAATGCTTTCCTTTATTGGTCAGAGTACTGAGTACAGGAGTTGGGAGGTCATGTTGCGGCTGTACAGGACATTGGTCAGGCCACTGTTGGAATGTTGCGTGCAATTCTGGTCTCGGAAAGATGTTGTGAAACTTGAAAGGGTTCAGAAAAGATTTACAAGGATGTTGCCAGGGTTGGAGGATTTGAGGGAGAGGCTGAGGGGTGACCTTACACAGGTTTATAAAATCATGAGGGGCATGGATAGGATAAATAGACAAAGTATTTTCCCTGGGGTTGGATAGTCTACAACTGGAGGGTGTAGTTTAGGGTGAGGGGGAAAGATATAAAAGAGATCTAAGGGACAACCTTTTCACACAGTGGATGGTACATGTATGGAATGAGCTGCCAGAGAAAGTGGTGGAGGCTGGTACAATTGCAACATTTAAAAGGCATCTGGATGGGTATATGAATAGGAAGGGTTTGGAGGGATATGGACCGGATGCTGGCAGGTGGGACTAGATTGGATTGGGAGATCTGGTCGGCATGGACGGGTTGAATAGATCTGTTTCTGTGACTCTATGACTCTAAGTACTGAGGTACAGGAGTACCTGACCCAATAATGGTCTTTGTCTCTGTCTCACTCTCTCACATACGCACACACGCAGTTACTGAGGGACAAGGGATGACAGAATAATATGAGCATCTTCAAATATTAAAGCTCCGTGAGGGGTTGTTGGGGATAGTGTAGAGGGAGTTTTACTCGGTATCTAACCCTATTCTGATGCTGCCCTGATGGGGATACAGTAAAGGCAGCTTTACTGTGTATCTAATCCCATTCTGTCCCTGCCCTGAGAGTGTTTGATGGGGACAGTGTAGTGGGATCTTTATTCAGGAACATAGGGACAGGAGGAGGCCATTCAGCCCCTCGAGCCTGTTCCATCATTCAATGGGATCATGGCTGATCGGTGGCCTAACTCCACATTCCTTCCTTTGGCCCATATCCCTCAATATCTTCACTGAACAAAAATGTTTCTCTCTCCGATTTAACCTGAACGACTGATCCAGCATCCACTGCTGTTTGTGGAAGAGAGTCCCTCTCCCACCCTTTGTGTGTCAAAGTGCTTCCTGCCATCTCTCCTGAACGCTCTGGGCCCTCATTCTCAGACTCTGCTCCCTCTCGGTCTAGAATCTCCAACCAGTGGGAATCGTTGATGTTGATCGATCCAGTCTCATCCTGTTTATTCCTTGAAGGCTTTGATCAGATCATCACTTAACATTCTCAATTCTGGAGGAAAACGGCCTCATTTGTCGAGTGTCCCCTCAGATAGTAATCCCTGAGGTTCAGGCTCATTCTTGTGAACCTCCTTTGTGCTCCCTCTCTGTACTCCAACCTGATACCCACACACTTGCTTGCACTGAACTCCATCTAACACAGCTTTGCCCATTCACCCAGTCTATCAATATCCCTTTGTAATGTTAAGGTACCATCTGCATTGTCTACAATGCTGCCTAACTTTGTACCTAACCCCGTGCTGTCCCTATCCTGTGTGTGTTTGATAGGAACAGTGCAGAGGGATCTAACCTCAGGCCGCACATGTCCTGGGAGTATTTGATGCAGAGAATGTGGAGGGAGATTTACTCTGTATCTAGCCCCATGTTGTCCCTATCCTGGGAATGAAGACACCATTGGCTCAGAGACAGGATAAAGGGGAATGAGGATTTCAGATTGGAGGGAGCTACAGGCACGTACAGGTTGGGAACTGTTTTCAGTAAAAGGCAATTGATCCCAAATCTCCTTTCCCCCGCTCCTTTCCCTTCCTCTCGTTCCCCCATTCCAACCCCCTCCTCCTCCCCCTTCTCCTCACCGTCTCCTCGCCCCACCTCTCCTTCATCCCATTTCTCCTTCACCTTTCCTTCTCCCCTGTCCTTTGACCCCCTCTCCTTCCCCTCCTCTCCTTCCCCACCTCCTTCACCCTCCTCTTCCTCTCCTCCCCCCCTTCTTCCTCGCCTCCTTGCCCTCCTCTCCAACCCCTCCCCTCCTTCACCGCCTCCTTCACACACACTCTCCCCTTCTTCCACTCCCCTACTCTTCCTCCTCCCCTCCCTCCTTCGCCCTCTCTCCTTCCCCCCCTCCTGTCCTCCCCTCTCCCTCCTTCCTCCCCATCCTTCCCCCACTCTCCTTCTCCTCTCCTACCCCCTCCCTCCTTCCCCCCTCTTCCCTTCCCCACTCTTCCTCCTCTCTTTCTCCCCCCTATTCTCCTGCCCCCCTCCCCTTTTCCCCTCTCCTTCCAACCCTCTCTTTCCCACCCTCTACTTTGCCCTTTCCCCCCCTTCCCCCACTCCTTCCCACCCACTCCTCTTCTCCTTTCCCCTCTCCTCCCCTCCTATTCTCTCTCTGCCTCTCTCCTCCATCCCCCTTACATTCTCCCTTCTCCTACCCTACCAATTGCCTCCCCCTCTACTTTGCCCCCCATCACCCCTTCTTCCCCCTTCCCACCCTCTCCTTCTCTCTACTTCCATCCCTGCTCTCCTTCCCTCCCTGTTCTTTTTCCCTATCTCCTCCCCCTCTCCATTCGCCCCTCCTTCCCGCTCCACTCCTTCCTTCCCCTCTCCTTCCCTCTTTCCTTCCCCCTCTCCTACTCCTTCCCTCCCTCACACCCCTTCTTCCCTCCCTTTTCCCTTCCCCCTCTACCTCCCCCCTTCGCCCCTCTCTTTACCCCCTCTTCCACTCCCTCTCCTTTCCCCTTCTTCCCCCTTGTTCCCCAATTCCTATATCCGCCTCCTCCCCTCTCCACCTTCTCCTTCCCCTCTCTCCTCCCCCTCTCCATGCCTCTTCTCCTTTCCCTTCTTCTCCTCCCTCCTTCCCCACCACTCTTCTCTCTCTCTGCTTCTCCCCTCCAATATTACTTTCTCTCTTCTCCTACCATACCAATCACATTCTCCCCTCTACTCCGCCCCGTCCTCCCCCTCTCCTCCACCTGCTTCCTCCCCCTACCACTCCTCCTCTCCTTCCCGTCTCTCCTCCCCCCCTTCACGCCTCTTCTCCTTTCCCCTCTCCTTCCCCACTCACTCTTCTCTCTTTCTGCCTCTCCCCTCCATCCCCCTTACTTTCTCCCCTCTCTTTCCCTACCAATCGGCGTCCCCTCTGCTCCGCTCCCATCCTCCCCCCCTTTCCTCCCCACCCTCTATCCTTTCCCCCCCTCTCCTTCCCCCTCCTTTCCCCCTCTCTCCATCTCCTTCCATTCCTCCACGCTGCCTCCTCACCCCTCTCCTTCACCCCTTTCCCCTTCTCCCTCCCCCCTTAACTCCTCTCCATCCCACCCTCCTTCCCCCTGTCCTTTCCCCCTCTCCCCTTCCCCTCCAATCCTTCCCCCCCACCATTCCCTACCCCTTGCATTCCATCCCCCGCCTCCAACTCTCCTTCCCTGCCTCTCCTTTTCCCCTTCAATCCCTTCCCCCACGCTTTCGCCTCCTCTCCTTTGCCTTTCAAATAGTGCTGTCTCTTTCCTTCCAAGGGATCTTGCTGGCCACTTGAAGATTCAAAGAGTGAAACTTTGGGATCAGGAGACCTCTGAACAAAAGCTTTCTCCAGAGGGGACACGGTCCTGAGACCTAGTCGACAGGCTGCACCACGAGGGGGCCCACGTGGGTTGTGTGTTTATTTACCCCGAGGGTGAATCTCCTCTGGGCGGCCCTGGGTTTTAGGGGCCTCTGGTTAACTGGCTACTGTCAGATTGCGGCCCTGTCATTTTTAAAACAGATTTGACGCCTGGGGCTAAAATAACTGGGGCCTGGGATTTGGCACAAATACATCAATCCCCAGTGAGTGTCTGACAGACAGGACTCCCCAAGGTGGTAATTAAAACCTTAAATGAGAAACTCGATCTAAAGACTTGTTCTAATATCAGAGTAATACTACTTGTGGGATCTTGCTGTGTCTCAAGCCACCTGCAGAGTGGCCTACATTGCAACAGTCTCTCCCCCCGAGGAGGGGATTTGATTTGGGAGCTGAAACGTGGGCGGCACAGTGGTTAGCACTGCTGCCTCACAGCGCCAGAGACCCGGGTTCAATTCCCGACTCAGGCGACTGACTGTGTGGAGTTTGCACATTCTCCCCGTGTCTGCGTGGGTTTCCTCCGGGTGCTCCGGTTTCCTCCCACAGTCACAAAGATGTGCGGGTCAGGTGAATTGGCCATGCTAAGTTGCCCGAAGTGTTAGGTAAAGGGGTAAATGTAGGGGTATGGGTGGGTTGCGCTTTGGCGGGTCGGTGTGGACTTGTTGGGCCGAAGGGCGTGTTTCCACACTAAGTAATCTAATCTAATCTAGAAACTCGGACGATGAAGAGACAGAGAGACTCCAATCATTCTGCCGTGAGGAATCATCAGACAAGAGCGGGAGCCAGAGAGAGAGAGAATAATCAGAAACCGTCCTGTCTCCTTGTATATATATATATATATATATATATATATACACACCCACCCACCCACCCACCCACACCCACACATACACACGGAAAAGAATTGTGGGGTTCAGGCTGTCTCTGGGATTTTTACCATAAGGGGCGAGCTCTGGGCCGGAGGGGGGAGACAAAGGGGCAGAAAGGTTGGAGAGGGAGTTGCTGCACAGTCTGATCCCACAGATGATACTGCCTCCGTCACTCACTGCAGCTCCCATCTACATTCCCGTGTTCTCTCTCTCTTCCCTACATCTTTCCTTCAATCCCCATCTCTCTCCATCCTTCCCATCTCCATCCTGGTCATGTTCCCCTGGAGATCCCCTTCCTATTACTCTCTTCCTCCTCACTCTTTTTCCTGGAATTATTTAATCGTTGGTCTTTCCCAACTTCTCTATTGCGCTCCCTCTCGCTCTCCCTGGGCTTTTTCTCTCTCCCTCCGTCTGTCCTTTTCTCTCTCTCTCCCTGTCGTTCTGTCTCCCCCCCACCAGGTATTTGTTTATTCTGCTTTCTGACTTTCATTCTCTTTGTCTTGTTCTCTCACTGGGTTTTATTCTAACCACCATCTCACCTTCACCACAACCTGTACCCCTCTCTCTCTCTCTCCCCCCCATTCTCCACTCCGTCCCTGTCCTCCTGTCCCAGAGGGTGACTTGGACTCCATGCCATGTGGGGGGAGGGAAGGTAATGGGGTGGGAAGGCGACTGGGGGAGAAGGCGCGGGTGGGAAGGCGATAGGGGGGTAGCAGGGCCATGGGGGGGGGGTGGGAAGGCGATGGGGGGTTGGGAGGGCGATGGGGGAGGAGGCGATGTGGGGGTAGGAAGGTAATGGGGAGAAGGCGATGGGGGTGGGAAAGCGATTGGGGAGAAGGTGATGGGGGGGTGGGAAGACAATGGGGAGAAGGTGATGGGGGAGAAGGTGGTGGGGGAGAAGGCGATGGGGGGTGGGAAGGCGATGGGGGTGAAGGCGATGGGGGTGAAGGCGATGGGGGTGAAGGCGATGGGGGTGAAGGCGATGGGGGTGAAGGCGATGGGGGTGAAGGCGATGGGGGAAGGTGCGGGTGGGAAGGCGACGGAGAAGGATGGTGACGGGGGGAGAAGGGTGACGGGGGGGAGAAGGGTGACGGGGGGAGAAGAGTGACGGGGGGGAGAAGGGTGATGGGGAGAAGGGTGATGGGGAGAAGGGTGATGGGGAGAAGGGTGATGGGGAGAAGGGTGATGGGGAGAAGGGTGATGGGGAGAAGGGTGATGGGGAGAAGGGTGATGGGGAGAAGGGTGATGGGGAGAAGGGTGATGGGGAGAAGGGTGATGGGGAGAAGGGTGACGGGGGGGGGAAGAAGGGTGACGGGGGGGAAGAAGGGTGACGGGGGGGGAAGAAGGGTGACGGGGGGGTAAGAAGGGTGACGGGGGGGGGAAGAAGGGTGACGGGGGGGGGGCAGAAGGGTGACGGGGGGGGGGAAGAAGGGTGACAGGGGGGTGGGAAGAAGGGTGACGGGGGGGGGGAAGAAGGGTGACAGGGGGAAGAAGGGTGACGGGGGGGGAGAAGGGTGACAGGGGGGAGAAGGGTGACAGGGGGGGAGGAGAAGAGTGACGGGGGGAGGAGAAGGGGGATGGAGGGGGAGGAGAAGGGACTGGGGGGAGAAGGGACTGGGGGGAGAAGGGACGGGAGGGGGAAGGCGACGGGAGGGGGAAGGCGACGGGAGGGGGAAGGCGACGGGAGGGGGAAGGCGACGGGAGGGGGAAGGCGACGGGAGGGGGAAGGCGACGGGAGGGGGAAGGCGACGGGAGGGGGAAGGCGATGGGGGGTAAGCACGGGTGTGTACGAGCAGGGAAGGGAATAGTTTGTGTAAGAGATAGCTTGAAGAATGAAAGCAATACGGAGCATAGCAGGGTCTGAGTGATGTTTATGGGGGAGGCCACACATACGAGTGGAATAAATTAACAGCACATACCTCAGTGACCTGCAGTGATGAAGCTCTCATTTGACCATAACTGGAAGAAATAACAGTAAACTGTCACAGAGAGTTAAAATACTCATTATTAAAGGTAGCGCAGGTTGGACATTGGCAATGAGATTGTCATGGAGGACAGGGATTCAGATCCACAGTAAAGAGATCACACCAGGGCCTAACCAATGAACCACAGCAAAGCACGTTAACTACTGAATTATAGATGAATGCTCAAAAATATTCACCTCTGAATCAGTGTCATTGTACTTCAATGTAAACTCTCTGGCTGGAGCTTGAAGCTGAGAAGTTAGCACAGAACTGGCATCAGAGAAACACTTCAGTTTTCATTCCTTCCACTATTTTGTAAAATGAGATGACAAAAGAAACCTGTTGAGAGACATTCAGAATAAACAAATGTATCTCTTGGCTTGAGTGTTAAACATCCACCTGTTAAAGGAGTTTCCAAAATCTAACACCATCTGTTCAGGACAGGAATTTACAAAATGATTTGAGAGATCTAGTATTTTAATGACAAGGTTATGTTGCAGAGATGACTTGAGAGATTTGTTAGATGCATCTAACTTTAAGATGTTTTTCTAACAGCCAATTTTGTTCTTCCAAAGATTATTTAGATAGCATAAGATTGGAATACAGGCAAGAGAAAATTATTAATGAACAGAATTAACCTTCTGTGTTAATCTCCTCAATGGCGGAGTACCTACCCAGCATTCTCCGCGGTGGTGAATACCCTCTATACTCACTACAGGCGAGGGCGGTGCAGCCGCAGTGCCGGGTTTGTCTCCGTGGGAAATGGGAAGAGACGCGCTTTTCCAGACGGTAAGGCTGCAGGAGCTGCACAGAGGGATTCAGACCGAGAATAAACCCTTCCAGAGAGAAGAGAGCACCTTGAAAAATAACTTGTGGGTAAATGTTTTGCATTTCGGAGGTAAACAGCCGCCATCTTGGCCGGGAATGTGGACGCATGCGCAGAGGGATGCGTGACGTCATAGGGCGGAGCCTGGGGATGTTCATGCAGATGCTGAAAACCTGAGACTTGAATCATAGAGATGTACAGCCTGGATACAGAGCCTTCGGTCCAACCCGTCCATACCGACCAGATATCCCAACCCAATCCAGTCCCACCCGCCAGCGCCCGGCCCATATCTCTCCAAACCCTTCCTATTCATATACCCATCCAAATGCCTCTTAAATGTTGAAATTGTACCAGCCTCCACCACATCCTCTGGCAGCTCATCCCATACACGTACCACTCTGTGCCTGTGCGTGAAAAAATTGCCCCTTAGGTCTTTTTCATATCTTTCCCCTCTCACCCTAAACCTATGCCCTCTAGTTCTGGACTCCCCACCCCAGGGAAAAGACTTTGTCTATTTATCCTTTCCATGTCCCTAATGATTTTGTAAACCTCTCTAAGGTCACCCCTCAATCTCCGTCACTCCAGGGAAAATAGCCCCAGATTGTTCAGCTTCTCCCGATAGCTCAAATGCTCCAACCCTGGCAACATCCTTGTAAATCTTTTCTGAACCCTTTCAAGTTTCACAACATCTTTCCAATAGGAAGGAGACCAGAAATGCAGACAATATTCCAACAGTGGCCTAACTGATGTCATGTACAGCCGCAACATGACCTCCCAACTCCTGTACTCAATACTCTGACCAATAAAGGAAAGCATACCAAATGCCGCCTTCACGATCCCATTGACCTGTGACTCCACTTTCAAGGAGCTATGAACCTGCACTCCAAGGTCTCTTTGTTCATCAACACTCCCTTGGACCTTACCATTAAGTGTAGAAGTCCTGCTAAGATTTGCTTTCCCAAAATCCAGAACCTTGCATTTATCCGAATTAAACTCCATCTGCCATTTCTCAGCCCATTGGCCCATCTGGTCAAGATCTGTTGTAATCTGAGGTAACCTTCTTCTCTGTCCACCATACCTCCAATTTTGGTGTCATCTGCAATCTTACTTACTGTACCTCTTATGCTCACATCCAAATCAAATCAGAAAGTGCTGGGGGAAGTCAGCAGGTCTGGCAGAGAAACAGAGTGAACCATTCCAGTCCTGTGTGCATCTTCTTCAGAATCCATTGCCTGGGTGGTGCAGTGTCCTAGGCGATAGCTTTATAACAGCTTCACCTTCAGGTGATCTTTGAAACAAACAGCTGTCTACTTGAATACTTGGAGTTTTCTGCAGGTGACATTTTTAACCAACCTGTTCAGACATGTCATGTCCCACTTGTGAAGTAGGTGGGCCTTGAGAAGCCAGGCCTTGTTAGTTCGAGGGGAATTCCTCAGGGTGGAGTCTCAGGGTCAATCATCTTCAGCTGCTTTGTCAATCACTTTCCCTTCAGAAGCGAGGATGTTGGTCAACAATTCGACAATATTCAGCATCATTTTCAACTGCTCCGATGCTGATGGAGCTCATATCCATATGTTCAGGTTGTAAGTTTGCTCACTGAGCTGGTAGGTTTGTTCTCATTGAGAACAATCTTACAACCTGAACCTCACCATAGCTAAAACACCACATATCCATATGTAGCAAGACCTGGCCAGCATCTAAAATCTGCACAAGTGGCAAGTAACAGTAATATCACATTCCAGCCTGGCAAAGCCCATCATCAACAAGAAAATATCCGAGTATCCCTTGTTGATATTCCACAGCAATAACATTGTTGAATCCTCCATGAACAGCATTCTGGGCGTGTAATATTGACCAGAAACTGAACAGGACTAACCATGCAATTGATACAAGATCAGCACAGAGGCAAAAAAAATCTTACAGCGCTCAACTCACCTCCTGCCTGCCCACCTTCCAAGACGTAAGTCAGGTGTGATACGAACCCTCTCCACTTGCCTGGTTGAATGCTGCTTCAACAACACAAGAAGCTCATCAACATGTGGGACAAAACAGCTCTCTTGATTGCCAACAACCTTCCCCATTCCCTTTCTTCCCCATTGATGTACAGCAGCAGCAAAGGGGATCATCTCTTGTGTAACATCCTTCTGGATAGGGGGCTGTGCTGTCCACCAATTAGCGAGGTACATCCCACAACAGGCTTGCACCTCAGGACACACAATGTCTCTGAGATGTTGGAACAACAACCTGATTTATTCAGGAACATTCCTTTTTGCTTTTGATTGTGCTTTTTGCATCTTTTGATATGATTGGATCATTTGTTTGGGAGTAGGTGTAGAATAGAGGGAGGATGTCTTTCTGAAATTGGATTTGTTTGTTCTGAGATTTTACTCTGTATGCACTACGATAATATTTGAAAATCATTTCACAGAGAAATAGATTGAAAGAATTGAAGATGAGTGAGTCAAATCAAACATGATATATAGATCCAACAGAGTCACTTAATTCATTTGGACATAAAGGGAACATGTTTGTCTGTTATGTCTGTAAGCAAAGATTTAAAAAAACATTGTTAGTGGTAAAGTGCCAGCACACGCACACACACACACAGACACACACGAACACACACACACAGACACGCACACAGAGACACACACAGAGACACACACACAGACACACACAGACGCACACAGAGACACACACACAGACGCACACGCACACACACAACAGTGTGAGTGTTCCACTGAACTGACTGCAGAAATTATTTAACATTATCCAGTTAACATTCTTTAAAAATCCACAGACAGAGAAGCCATAAATATGTTGTGTTTATGGGAAAGGATTCAACAGATTATCCAACTTGGAGATATGTGAGGAGATCAGCACCATGGAAATGTCTGGATTGTGAGAAGGATTGCAAATCCCCAGACCAGCTGGAGACTCATCGACACAGACATTCTGGGGAGAGACTGTTCCCCTGCTCTATGTGTGGGAAGGGATTTACTCTGTCATCCAGCTTCATGTAACACCAGTGGGTTCACACTGACAAGAGACCTTTCCCCTGACTGTGGGGGAAAAAAGCTTTAAGATGTGTAAAGGTCTTAAATTCAATGGTCATAATTTAACACCTTAACCTCCCTCCACCTATTGCATTCCCAACACCCCTCCCCCAAGTCCCTCCTCCCTACCTTTTATCTTAGTCTGCTTGGCACACCCTCCTCATTCCTGAAGAAGGGCTTATGCCCAAAATGTCGATTCTCCTGCTCCTTGGATGCTGCCTGACCTGCTGCGCTTTTCCAGCAACACATGTTTCAGCTCTGATCTCCAGCATCTGCAGTCCTCACTTTCTGCTAGTTGATTTTAACCTACTGTGAATCCTCCTGCAAGGATGCCTTCCTTGAAGAAGCTCTCCTCCTCCCTCTACAAGGATCTTAGTGAGTCCCTCCTCTAACTGCACCCCCCCCCCCCACAGGTCATCTCCTCTGCCCTGAAGCTCTTCAGCCACGTCCTCAAACAGAAACACGATGCCTGGAGGAGGAGCGCTTCATCTTCCGCCTAGGAACCCTCCAACCACAAGGGATGAATGCAGATTTCTCCAGCTTCCTCATTTCCCCTCTCCCCACCTTATCTCAGTCCCAACCCTCAGACTCAGCACCGCCTTCTTGACCTGCAATCTTCTTCCTGATCTCTTCGCCCCCACCCCCTCTCCGGCCTATCACCATCACCTTAACCTCCTTGCACCTATTGCATTCCCAATGCCCCTCCCCAAGTCCCTCCTACCTACCTTTTATCTTAGCTTACTTGGCACACCCTCCTCATTCCTGAAGAAGGACTTATGCCCGAAACGTCGTTTCTCCTGTTCCTTGGATGCTGCCTGACCTGCTGCGCTTTTCCAGCAACACATTTTTCAGCCATAATTTAACATCAACCTGTTCCCATGGGAGAGAAGGTATTCACTAGGGGATCCAGCCTAATGTCAGCCAAACGTCTTCATCATCGGGAGAGAAGCGTTGTCTGCTCTGCTTGGAAAGGAATAAACTTCCCAGTTCAGCCTAATGTCAACCGTTGAGTTGACACTGGAGAGAGACCAGTCATCTGCTCTGTGTGTGAGAAGGGATTTATTAAATCAGCAAAGTTCAAATACACGAGCGTGGCCATACTAGAGAGAGAGAGAGAGACTGTACACCTGCACTGAGTGTAGGAAGGGATTCACTTAGTCATCTGTACTCAGTGAGCACCAGCACATTCACACCTTTTCCCTGCTCCTTGTGTGGGAAGGGGTTCACTCGGTTCTCCAATCTCAGCATCTATGGCTTTGTTCACATCAATGAGAGAACATGTCAATGCTCTGACTGTGAGAAGAGCTTTATGAGTAGCAATGATTTGATGAAACACCAACAAACACATTGTGGGGAGAGACCGTTCACCTGCACTGTGTGGAGCAAGGGATTCAATTATTCATCCCCACATGTGACGCTCTAGTTAAGGGGAATCAGTTTAGCTGAGTTGGCTGTATTGTTGGTTTACAGAGCAGTGTGATGTGGACAGCGTGGGTTCAATTCTCATTACCAGTTTGAGGTTACCATGAAGGACTCTCGTTCTCAAAATTCTTCCCTTGCCTGAGGTCTGAACCCTCTGGTCAAAACACCATGAGTCGCTTCTCTCTGCAGTGAAGAGAGCAGCCCCGATGGTCTGGTAAGACTATGGTGACACACACATTCCAGTGGGGTAACGTGATCGTATTCTGCTGTTATTGCATCCAGAACTAGACTGTGTTTATTCGGTCAGCAATAGTTTACTTCATTGGATGTGAATTATCTCTTTAATTGAACTGGTGTTTAATTGTTCAGGTATCAATCACATCAAAAACACAGTTTTTACCCACTGATTTCTCTCCTGTGAGATGAGACCGATCGATATCCATTTCCTGCCCTGGTCTTGGGTCTTCTATTCATTGCAAAGGCTTGATTTGTATTTATAAATGTATTTTCACACATTCAGGATTTCTGAATGTGCCTCATCGCAACTGAAGTCCTTGTGAGGTGTAGTCACTGTTGTGGGAGATACAGCAGCTGTATATCTCTAAGGCTCAACTTAGGGCTCCGCTTCCCTGCACCAACTCTCCCATTTACCAATCCCGCATAAATCCGGGAACTGCACCAGCTCTCCCATTGAAGTTATCCTGCCCCAGGTCTCCAACTTAGAATTTAACGGCACCTGCATAAATTCTCCAGTTATTGTTGCCCTGCATCAATTCCTTCCATTTAGTTGTTCCCTGACAAACAGCTTCAACGTACCGATGCCTTGCCGATTTTTTTTTTCATTTAGTGATGCAGTGACCTGAATCTCCGATTTACCGATGCTTGCAACATTTCTTCTTTTTATTGAATCCCTGGCCCCTATTCCCCAATTTAGACATGCTGTGCTCCAATTTTCCAATATATTGGCACTCCCACCAATTTTCTAATGCAACTCCACTGTGCAACAGTGTATCATTTAAAGATGCCTTAGCCCGATTCTACCATTTAAAGGTGCGCTACTCGAATTCTCCCATTTCCTGATGCCATGCACCCATTCTTTAATTTAGCTCCACTGTGCACCAGGTCTCTCATTTACTGATGGCCCACACCAATTCTCCAATTCCGTGCTGTTAGTAACAATTACTGACGCCCTGAACAAGTTCTTCATTCAGTGTTGCCTTTCACCAAACCTCATATTGACTGATGCCCTCGCCCAAATTCCACCAAATCTCCCATTTACTCATATCCCTGTATTAAATCATCCATTTACTGATTCTACCATTTAAGGGTGCGCTACTCTAATTCTCCCATGTACTGTTGCCATTCACCAATTCTCTAATTTAGCTTCATTGTGCACCGGGTCTCTCATTTACTGATGTCCCGCCCCAATTCTCCAATTCAGTGTTGCTTAGCACCATTTCCCCCAATTACTGACGTCCTGAACAAGTTCTCCACTCAGTGTTGCCTTACACCAATCCTCATACTGACTGATGCCCTCGCCCAATTTAGGGGTGCTCTACTATCATTCCCACATCAAGTATTTTTACAAGGATGTTGCCAGGGTTGGAGGATTTGAGCTACAGGGAGAGGCTAAACAGGCTGGGGCTGTTTTCCTTGGAGCGTCGGAGGCTGAGGGGTGACCTTCTAGACGTTTACAAAATCATGAGGGACATGGATTGGATAAATAGACAAAGTCTTTTCCCTGATGTACGGGAGTTCAAAACGAGAGGGCATAGGTTTAGGGTGAGAGGGGAAAGATATAAAAGAGACCTAAGTGGCAAATTTATCATGCAGAGTGTGGTACGCGTATAGAATGAGCTGTCAGAGGATGTGGTGGAGGCTGGTACAATTGCAACATTTAAGAGTCATTTGGATGTGTATATGAATCGGAAGGGTTTGGAGGGAGAGAGGCCGGGTGCTGACAGGTGGGACTAGATTGGGTTGGGATATCTGGTCGGCATGGACAGGTTGGACCGAAGGATCTGTTTCAATGCTGTACATCTCTATCAGTCTATTGTCCTGTCCCAATTTTCCCATTTAGTGCGAACTGCATTAATTCTCCCATTTCCTGAAAAACTGAAACTCTCCCATTTGTTGCTAACTGCACAAATTTGCCATTGTCGGGTGCCCCGTACCAAATTCTATTATTTCGATAAGCTCTTGCCCAATTCTCCCATTTAGCAGTTCCTTGGAATGATTCTCCAATTTTGTGGAGTGCTGCCAGAATTCTAGGATTGAGTTATCGACAAGTTGGACTGAAGAGTCTGAGTCCATGTTGTACATCTCTACGATTTTATGACTCTACTTATGGTTCCGCTGTTCTCCCATTTACCAATCCTGCACAAATCCTGAAACTGCACCAACTCTCCCTTTGAGTATTATCCTGCCCTATTTAAAGGCACCTGCATGAATTCTCCAATTATTGATGTCCTGCATCAATCCCGTCCATTTAATTGTTCCCTGAAACACCTCTTCCACGTACGGAACCCCTGCTGAATTGTTTTCATTTAGTGATGCACTGAATTGAATCTCCAATTTACCGATGCTTGCAACATGTCTTTTTATTGATTCCATGCCCCTACTCGCCAATTTAGACATGTTCTGCTCCAATTTTCTAATATATTGACATTTTCACCAGTTTTCCAATTAATGGCACTATGCACCGAATCTCCCACTTACTCATATCCCTGTACTAATTCTTCCATTTACTGATGCTCTAGCAGATTGTACCATTTAAGGGTGCGCTACTCTAATTCCCCCATTTACCACGCACCCATTCTCTAATTTAGCTCCACTGTGCACCAGGTCTTCCATTCAGTATTTCCCTGCAACAATTCTCCCATTTAGTAGACCGCTGACAGAATTTGCTAATTTGCGATCCCTGCATCATATCTCCAAATTACCGATCCTACACATATCCTCCCTTTCGTGGTGAACAGCACCAACTCCCCCATTTCGTGGTACACTGTATTGAATCTAGACCACTAATCCTTTGCAACATTTGTCCTATTTACTGATTCACTGCCCGTGTTCTCCCATTTGCTCCAATTCTCGAAGTTATCAGCACCCTGCACCAGGTCTCTCATTTACTGATACTCCACACCAATTCTCCAACTCAGTGTTGCTTAGCACCATTTCTCCCAATTACTGATGTCCTGAACAAGTTCTTCACTCAGTGTTATCCTCAAACTGACTGATGCCCTCGCCCAATTTAGGGGTGCCCTACTCTGTATCTCCCAAATAGTACTGTCCTGCCCCAATTCTCCCATTTAGTGCAACACAGCATAACTCATTCATTTAGTGCTGAACTGCACTAATTCGCCCATTATCTGATGCTCTGTTGCAAGTTCTCACATTTCGATAAGCCCTTTCGGAACTTTGCCATTTAATAGTTTCTTGCAATTTAGTGCAAAGCTGCCAGAATTCTTAAATTTAGGCGTGGTCAAGTTGGACTGAAGGGTCTGTTGCCGTGCTGTACATCTCTAAGGCTGTAATTAGTGCTCCACTTCCTTGCAACAATTCTCCCATTTACAAATCCTGCACTAATTCGGGAATTTCACCAACTCCCCCATTGAGGTTATCCTGCCCCAGTCGTCCCACTAATAATTTAATAGCACCTGCATGAATTGTCCAATTAATGTTGCTCTGCATCAATTCCTTTCATTAATTGTTCCCTGATACACATCTTCAATGTACGGAAGCCCTGCTGATCTTATTTTTTCATTTAGTGGTGCACTGAACTGAATTTCCAATTTACCAATGCTTGCAACATTTCTATTTTTTTGTTGATTTCCTGACCCCCATTCCCCAATCTGGACATGATCTGCTCCAATTTTCCAGACTATTGGCACACCCTCCAATTTTCTAATGTAATGGCACTGTGCACCAGATCTCCCATTTATTGTTTCCACCGAATCTCCCATTTACTCATATCCCTGTACTAATTCTTCCATTTACTGATGCCCGAGCTTGATTCTGCCATTTAAGGGTGCGCTACTCTAATTCTCCCATTTACTGTTGCCATATACCAATTCCCCAATTTAGCTCCACTATGCACCAGGTCTTCCATTTAGTATTTCCCTGCAACAATTCTCCCATTTAGTAGTCCGCTGACAGAACTTTCTAATCTTTCCTGCTAAACTTTCCTGCTAAACTGAAACTCTCCCATTTGGTGCTAACTGCACTAATTTGCCGTTATCGGATGCCCCATTCCAATTTATCTTATTTCGATAAGCCCTTGCCCAATTCTCCCATTTAGTAGTTCCTTGGAATGATTCTCTAATTTCGTGGAGCGCTGCCAGAATTCTAAAATTGAGTCATAGACAAGTTGGACTGAAGTGTCTGTTTCCATGTTGTACATCTCTATGATTGTATGACTCTATTTATGGCTCCGTTGCTCTGCACCATTTCTCCCATTTACCAATCCTGCACCAATCCTGAAACTGCACCAACTCTCCCATTGAGTATTATCCTGCCCTATTTAAAGGCACCTGCATGAATTCTCCAATTATTAATGTCCTCCATCAATTCATTCGATTCAAGTTTTCCCTGAAACACATCTTCCACGTACGGGTGCCCTGGTGAATTGTTTTCATTTAGTGATGCACTGAATTGAATCTCCAATTTACCAATGCTTGCAACATTTCTTTTCATTGATTCGCTGGCCCCTATTTCCCAATTTAAATATGCTCTGCTCCAATTTTCCATTATATCGGCATTCCCACCAATTTTCTCATGTAACGGCATTGTGCACCAGATCTCCCATTTACTCATACCCCTGTACTAATTCTTCTATTGACTAATGCCCTGTTACATTTCTCACATTTTGATAAGCCCTTGCCCAATTCTCCCATTAAGTAGTCCCTTGCAACGATTGTCCAACTTAGTGGAGCGCTGTCAGAATTCTTAAATAGACACATGGACAACTTAGACCGAAGGATCTGTTTGTGTGTTGTAAATCTCGACGATTGTATGACTCTGTTTATGGCGATTTCTCCCATTTCCCAATCCTGCGCAAATCCTGGAACTGCACAAATTGTCCCATTGAATGTTATCCTGCCCGAGTGCTCCCACTTAGAATTTAATGGCACCTGCATGAATTCTCCAATTATTAATGTCCTGCATTTTTTCATTTAGTGGTGCACTGAAATGAATCTCCAATTAACTGATGCTTGCAACATTTTTTTATTGGTTTCCTGCCCCTATTCCCTAATTTAGACATGCTCTTCTCTAATTTCCTAATATATTGACACTCACACCAGTTTTCCAATGTATTGGCACTGTGCACCGAATCTCCCATTTATTGATTCCCACCAAGTCTCCCATTTACTCAAACCCCTGTACTAATTCTTCCATTTAATGATGCCCTAGCCATATTCTACCATTTAGTAGGAGCCTCAGCTTTGGGAAGTGTGACTAGACCACGAAACCAGATGGGACAGAAAGCCGATTAAGTGAGAGAAACTAAAAGCAATGGAATTGTCAGAGGGAGATCACAGGAAGTGACACCTTTTCCTACAGCAAAGAACCTAAGACCAGGAGGCAGTGTTTCCTCCCCATGCTGGGTTTCAGGAAATATGGTCAGAGCTGAAGCTGAGTTTGCAATGGGACGGGCAGGGTACCATGTTACTGACCATGTAGGTGTGAACAACATACAAGGTTCTGCCTCGTCACTCTCAGGAACTCACTGTTTAATTAAGAAGCTGACCCACTGGATTAATATCTGTGTGCAGTGTTAATTAGCACAGAGCCAATCAGATCAGGGAGCTCCCTTGGTGCCTTGCAGACTGCTGTGGGAGAAATGGGTTCTGGTTCCCTTCTCCCAGATGCTGCCTGACCTGCTGAGGTTAGATTTCAGATCCCCAGGGACAGCAGGGTTTTCCTTTTATGCATTTTCTTTCTCCTTATTCAATGGGTCATTTGTGATGCTTAAGTTCCCACATGTTTTCCATTTCCCCCTTCAGCAGATCTTGTCGCAGTAAAAGACCTGTGCACATGAACACCAAGGTAACTCTATCCATGTTCACATTTCAAACTCTGTAGTTCGGTCGAGTTTGTCTCTTTTTAGCCTTTTATACCAAACTCCATCACAGCGGGCTTCAGTCTGTTCATTTCCCTCCACAACCTTCTGCTATTTCCTGGTGACATTATTATTCGCCTGTCTGTGCAAACAATCCTGTTGGTCGTTATCATCCACAGTATCTTCTCCAAATCCAAGTTAGATGTCAAAGAAAATATTAATTGTCTTTTCTGTCTCGATAATAAATAACCGTCTGTATCATTTGTCTTTCGAGAACAACATGATTAAAATATTCATCCTTGCAGTAAAAAAGGAAATTGGATTTTAATTCTGCTGTTTGCAAGTTGCAGTAATTTATGATCACTCAGCACTTTTCCGTCCGAGCACATTAATTCCCCATGGTGAGAGCTTGAGCCGTTTATTACAATAGCTTCAGTTTTTATCCAGCCTCTTATCTAATAATTTGTGAAACAGTTTGGAGGTCCTTACCTTCATTAACCTTTTATTTTATTCCATCACGGATGTTGAATTTTAACTCCACACTGACTCTCCTTATACAGAGCCACCCTCTCCAGTTGGGTTTGTGTTGCTCTGCTCCAGGTATATTCCAAGTGTAAACAGCACCGGTGGCAAACTGACCCGCCTGTTGTCATCAGGAATAGATTCTTGTTGTACTTTTGAGACTGGTGTCATATTGTCACATTTGTATGTTGGGGCAGTAGAATTACACTTTGGGTAGAGAACTGGCTCGAAGGTAGAAGACAGAGGGTGGTGGGGGAGGGTTGCTTTTCAGACTGGAGGCCTGTGACCAACGGTGTGTCACAAGGATCGGTGCTGAGTCCACTGTTGTTTTGTTATTTATATAAATGATTTGGATGTGACCATAGGACGAATGGTTCGTAGGTTTTCAGATGACAGTAAAATTGGAGGTGTCGAGGACAGTGAAGATGCTTACCTCAGAGGACAACGGGATCTTGATCAGATGGGCCAATGGGCTGAGGAGTGGCAGATGTAGATTAATTTAGGTAAATGTGAGGTGCTGCATTTTGGGAAAGCGAAAGACAGCAGGACTTAAACACTTAATGGCAAGATACTAGGGGTGTTGCTAAGCAAATAGACCTGGAGTGCAGCTTCACAGATCGTTGAAGGTGGATTAAAATTTCGAAAGGAGAGTGAAGAAGGCGTTTGGCATTTTTGTCTTTATTGCTCAGTTCATTGTGTAAACGAGTTGGGAGGTCATGTTGCAGGATTCGTTCAGTCACTATTGGTATATAGTGTGCAATTCTGGACTCCCTCCTGTAAGAAGGGTGTTGAGAAACCTGAAAGGATTTAGAAAAGATTTACAAGGATATTGCCAAGGTTGGAGAGTTTGTGCTGGAGGGTAAGACTATAGGTTGAGGCTATTATCCCTGGAGCATCAGTGGCTGAGGGGTAACCTTATATATGTTTACAAAATCATGAAGAGCCTCAATAGGGTAAAAAGGCAAGGTGATTTCCCTGTGGTGGGGGAGTCCCGAAGCAGATGACATGTGTTAAAGTTGAGAGGGCAAACCTAAAGGGACCGAAGGGGAACATTTTTCACGTAGAGGGCACTGTGTGCATAAGCTGCCAGAGGAGGTAGTGAAGACTGGTACAATTACAACATTTAAAAGGTCTCTGGGTGGGTGGAGGAATTAAAAAGGGTTCAGAGGAACATGGGCCAAATTCTGACAAATAGAATAAGATTTACATCGGATATCAGTTCGGCATGGATGTGTTGGACTGAATGATTTGTTTCTGAGCTTATATTGCTCTGAGTGGGTTGAGCTCCGGGTTGTAGATTTATGAAGCAGAAAATAAAGTATGGTGCAGTGTTAGATCGAGAAATCCTGCTGATCTCATCAGCTTTATGCTGTTTTCCTGATCCTCCTCCTTCAATCAATGCATTTTTCAGATCCTCATTCAGAATTCCTGGAGCTCTGTAACTGCCCTGGAACAATGTGTGGAAAGTCCTATTGCAGTCCACACGAGGTACCTTTCCCACTGCCCTGCTCCCACGGCCTGCAATGCTGCAGACGGAGCAGACAACCCAAAGCACAATGATGAGCTCCTTCCGGCCCACGGCCCTCCTTCTCACTGAATGAAGACAATCACCAGAAGCAGAATCCAGCTCTTGTTGGAGACTTGAATACCTGACTCTGTCTCACTGAGTGAAGATTGGACTCAGAAACAGGAATGAAATCAACTTCCTATCTGCATTGTGTCACTCTTTAAGATCTCTGTGTGTCTGAGTTCAAGTCATTTGATTGGAGACTGCGGATAGTGGGTCCCCAGTGAAATGGAAAGAATGGTGGAGGAGCTCACTGAGGGACATCTCTCAAAGTGAGAATCAGAAAGATGCTATTCCACATTGGAAGGGTTTAAGGGGAATTGATGGCTCAGAAAAACGTTATGCGGATGTTTGTAAAACTTAGGAACTCTGACTGTTTTGTGGCTGGAGTTTATTTTATCCTTGTATAGATTTGACACATTAACCCTCCCTCCCCACCACTACAGAAGCTGTTGGAACTGTTCAGTGTTTCCAGCGGCTTCTGTAATTATTTCAGGTTCCTGACGGGAGCAGTCTCTCACTTTTCAAACAAAACAAACCCATCCTTGTGCTGCAACCAATATTTCAATAAGAAATGGGAAGCAGCAGAGGGGAAAGCTTCCGATTCCACACTGCAATTCACAGAAACCATCGCCAGGAGCAATCTGACAGATCCGTTTTAACAGAGAATGAAAGATTCATTTCCTCGATTTATCCCAGTGCCTTTCCTTTAAAAGTCTGTTTACAAACCACAATACTGCGATTGCCAGGAGTCAAACCCGAGTCAAGAGGGAGTCCAGGCGGTTAGACTGGTATGTTAATGATGGGCCGAACAGCCTGACCTCAGTGCTGTAAAACCTCGACAGTAACATGACTCCCTACATGCAGCATTCATCACAGTTTGTATTGTGTTTAATCCGTCCTGTTATTGACCTTATTCTGAATGAAATGGATGGAGAGGGGTTGTTTGTGCATTCAGTCAGATCTGTGTATTGGTGGGTCAGGAGCATCATACCCAATAACAACAGGGGGAGGGCGGATTGAATTCCTGCCCCTTACAGATCCCATTGCAACATGCCATTTCCTCATGGATTTCATTTGGTTTAAGATGTTTTATTGTTAATACCACCACAATATACAGATGCCCTTCTGTGCATGTTATGACTTTGGACAGAGCGATCCCTCTTTTCTCTGTGAACAAACGGAATATCAAGGAGTCGGATTGGGGAATGTATCCTCTCACAGAAACAGGAACAGGGAGATGTCATTCCCTCTGAAATAAACACAGGCCATGCTGAGAAATCTGATAAGGTCAGGCAGCATCTATAGGGAGAAGGGAAAGGTTAACCCGTGCGTTATGAGGGTGGGGGGATTCAGTAGAGCGGAAGGAAGTTAGAAAAGTAATGATTTCTGAGCAATTGGAATGGGGGTAACGCTGAAGAAAGAATAAGATGGTTTGTAATAGGGTGGAGGCTGCAGAGATTTAATGATAAACGGTTTCATGCAACCAAATCCAAAGGGATTGGGAGTTGGTTCAGTAAACATCTAAGAGCTCAGGAAATGTGAGCAGGAGGAGACTATAGAGCCTGTTTAAACTGTTCAGTCTCTTCTGGCAGTCAATCCAATCAGAGCTGGTTTGAGATTTCAAATCCGGTTTCCTATCCACTCGCCATATCCCGTGACTCCCTGAGACCCCGGCAATCTGTCTATTCCAATCTGAAATGTACTCAGTGAGGGAGCATCCACAATCCTCAGGGAGAGAGAATATTAAAGACTCAGAGGCCTTAGAGTGAAGCGCTGTCTCCTCATCTCAGTCCCAAATAACCTGCCCCTTACCCTGAGAGGGTGTCAATCAAACCCGAATGAACTGCGGATGCTGTAACATTAACGCTGATTTCTCTGCACAGATACTGCCTGACCTGCTGAGCTTTTCCAGCAACTCCTGAGACTGTGTTCTTGTGTTTCAGATTCCAAGACCCACAGGATTAATTTCTCAACATCTACCCTCTCAAGCCTCTTCACAATCTGAGATATTCCAATGAAATCGCCTTTCAGTTTTCTAGAGCACAGACCCAATTTATTCAGAAGCTCAGCACTGGAGCACAGGGGTCCCAAACACTGAGCTTTATTTTGTGATTCATTAATGTGTTTGGGTCATTGCCATTGGGTCACCACGGGTTGCTCAGATATAATTGCTCTGGTGAAGGTGACAGTGAGTTATTGCCTTGAACTGCTGCCATTTATTTGCTGCAGATAAACCCACAATGATGTAAGGGAGGGAGTTCCAGGATTTCCAACCAATGGCACTTGTGGGACTGAGATGTATTTCTAAGCCAGGGTGGGAGTGGCTTGATGTGGAATTGCCGACTGATGGTGTTCCCGTGTATCTGCTGTGCTCAGCATTCCACATGATAGTGCCGTGGGTCTGGAAGCTGCTCTGGAAGGAAGCTTGGGGAATTTCTACAGAGCATCTTGTCTCAGCTGAACTATCCCAGTCAGGCACATGAGCACTAATCCTGTAATCCAGTTGATCTACATCACAAGGACTCCTTCCATCGGTCATCGTCTTCCTTTGGACGGCATCTGTCAAGATCATCATACACGTTTTTCCCTGAATAAATCCATGCTCACTGGCACGTGGTTAATCAATCCATCTCAAAATGATTATTTCTATGGTCCACCAGAGCGTTTAAAACTCCTTTCCCCAGCTCTGAGAATGTAGACAATAGACAATAGGTGCAGGAGTAGGCCATTCTGCCTTTCGACCCTGCACCACCATTCATTATAATCATGGCTGATCATCCTCAATCAGTATCCTGTTCCTGCTTTATCTCCATAACCCTTGATTCCACTATTCTTGAAGCTCTATCCAACTCTTTCTTAAATGAATCCAGAGACTGGGCCTCCACTGCCTTCTGGGGAAGAGCATTCCACACACCCACCACTCTCTGGTTCTAGAAGTTTCTCATCAACTCTGTTCTAAATGGCCTACCCCTTATTTTTAAGCTGTGTCCCCTGGTTCGGCATTCACCCATCAGTAGGAATATGTTTCCTGCCGCCAGAGTGTCCAATCCTTTAATAATCTTATATGTCTCAATCAGATCCCCTCTCAATCTTCTAAACTCAAGGGTATACAAGCCCAGTCGCACTAATCTTTCAACATAAGATAGTCCCGCCATTCCAGGAATTGACCTCGTGAATCTACGCTCTCCTCATTGTCTCAATAAAATCCTGCAGCCATGAAAAATATATTACCTCTACCAGATTTCACTCCTGCTTGTTCTGTAACATCATGCTGATCATAAACAACAATTATCTTGAACAATTTCACTCCGAATTGTTTCTGTAACTTCTGGCAGATTATAATCAGCTATTACCTCATCTAGATTCCATTCTGCTTGTCCCTGTAAAAATCTGCAGACCAGAAACAACTATTACGCGCTTCCTTATTTCACTCCTGTTTGACTCTGCAACATCGTTCTGATTATAAACAACTATTACCTCTTCCAGATTTCACTCCTGCTTGTCTCTGTGCCATTCTGCAGATCATAAACCACTATTACCTCTTCCATATGTCACCCCTGCAACATCTGGCAGATTTAGGGTGTAGGTTTGCTCACTGAGCTGTAGGTTTGATATCCAGACGTTTCATTACCTGGCTAGGTAACATCATCAGTGGCGACCTCCAAGTGAAGAGAAGCTGTTGTCTCCTGCCTTCCATTGATATCTTTCTTCTGGATGGGGTTCCTGGGGTTTGTGATAAAGTCATTTCCAATTGTTTTCAGACGGGTTGTTGGATGGTATCTAGATCTATTTGTTTGTTTATGGCATTGTGGTTGGAGTGCCAGGCCTCTAGGAATTCTCTGGCATGTCTTTGCTTAGCCTGTCCCAGGATAGATGTGTTGTCCCAGTCGAAATTGTGTTTTTTTTCATCCGTGTGTAGGGTTACTAGCGAGAGATGGTCATGTCTTTTTGTGGCGAGCTGGTGTTCGTGTACCCTGGTGGCTAACTTTCTTCCTGTTTGTCCTACATAGTGTTTGCAGCCGTCCTTGTATGGAATTTTGTAGATGACGTTGGTTTTGTAATGGGTGGTACTTTTAAGTTTGTTAGTTTTTGTTTGAGAGTGTTGGTGGTTTGTGTGCTACTAGCATTCTGAGGGGTCTTAGTAGTCTGGCTGTCATTTCTGGAACTTCTTTGATGTATGGTAAGGTGGTTAGGGTTTCTGGCTGTGTTTGGTCTGCTTGTCGTGGCTTGTTCTTGAGGAATCTGCGCACTGTATTTTTTGAGTATCCGTACTTCTTGAATACGTTGTATTGGTGGATCTCCTCTGTTTTCCGAAGTTCGTCTGTGCTGCAGTGTGAGGTGGCTCGTTGGAATAGTGTTCTGATACAGCTTTGTTTGTGTGTGTTGGGATGGTTTCTGGTGTAGTTAAGTATTTGGTCAGTGTTTGTCGGTTTTCTGTATACACAGGTTTGTAGTTCTCCGTTGTCCATTCCTGGACGTCACAGTTGAAAGAAAAGTCTCCTCAGTTTAGGGCACTGACTGTGTGGTGGCTGGTTAAATAAATGGATACATCCAGGAGATTTAGGGTCTCTTCAGCTTAGGGCATTGACTCTGTGCTGGCTGGTTAAAGATACATAACCACGGGATTTGTAGTCGGCTCGTGTTAGGGCACTGATTCTATGCTGGCTGATTAAATAAATATACATAAACATTAGATTCAGATTCTCCTCGATTTAGGGCACTGACTCATTGTTGGCTGGTTAAATATATAGAAGCAGGAGAATTACAGTCACCTCAGTTGAGGGCACTGACTTTCTGCTGGCTGGTTAAATACAGAAATGTAACTAGGAGATTTAGTATCTCCTCTGTTAAGGGCATTAACTCTGTGCTGTTTGTTTAAATATATATAAGGAGGAGATTTAGAGTCTCCTCAGTTTAGGGCACTGAGTCTGGGCTGGCTGTTTAAATATATATTACCTGGAGATTTAGAGTCTTGTCAGTTAAGGGGACTGACTCTGGGCTGGCTGGGTAAATAAATATATATAACCCAGAGATTTAGTGTCTCCTCAGTTTAAGGCACTGGCTCAATGCTGTCCATTTAAATATATATAACCAGGATATGTAGAGTCTCCTCAGTTTATGGCACTGACTCTGTGCTAACTGAATAAATAAATAAATATAAGCAGCACATTTAAACTCTGCTCATTATAGGGCTTTGACCCTGTACTGGCTTGTTAAATACTGTATTATAACCAAGATATTTAGAGTCTACTCAGTTTGGGGCACTGATTCTGTGCTCACAGGTTAATATATATATAACCAGGAGATTTAGAGTCTCCTCAGTTTGGGGCACTGACTCTGTGCTTGCTGGTTAAATAAATAAATATAAGCAGCACATTTAAACTCTGCTCATTATAGGGCATTGACCCTGTGCTGGCTGCTTAAATACTAAATACTGAAATATAAGTAGGATATTTAGAGTCTCCTGAGTTTGGGGCACTGACTCTGTGCTCGCAGGTTAATTATATATAACCATGAGATTTAGAGTCTCCTCTTTTTAAGGCCCCGACTCTGTGCGAGATGGTTAATTAAATATAACTTGGAGATGTAGAGACTCCTCATTTTAAGGCACTGACTGTGTGGTGGCTGGTTAAAACTTTTATAACCAGGATATTTAGAGTCTCCACAGTTTGGGGCACTGACTCTGGGCTGGCTGGTCAAATGAATAGATATAACCAGGAGATTTAGAACCTGTTCAGTAAAGGGCACTGACTCTGTGCCTGCTTGGTAAATATATAAAACCAGTATATTTAGCATCTCCTCAGTTTTGGGCACTCTCTCAGGTCTGGCTGATTAAATAAATATATATACACAGGAGATTTAGAGTCTCCTCAGTTTAGGGCACAGACTCGGTGCTGACTGTTTAAATATATATAACCAGGAGACTGAGAGTCTCCTCAGTTTACGGCACATGACTGTTGGCTGGCGACTTAAATAAATATATATAACTAGGAGATTTACAATCTCCCTAGTTTAGGGTTCAGACTATGTGCTGGATGGATTAATACATATATATAGCCGGGAGATTTCGAGTCTCCTACGTTTAGGGCACTGCCTCTTTGCTGTCTGTTTAAATATATATATATCCAGGTGATTCAGAGTCTCCTCAGTTTGGAGCACTGACTCTGGGCTGGCTGGGTCAATATACATAACCAGTAGATGTAGAGAATCCTCACTTTAGGTCACTGACTCTGTGCTGGCTGGTGAAATATATGCATGTCACCAGGAGATTTAAATTCTGTTCAATTTAGTGCACTGACTCTGTGCTGGCTGGTTAAATAAATATATATAACCAGGAGATTTAGCGTCTCCTCAGATAAGGGCACTGACTCTGTGCTGGCTGGTTAAATGTATATAGCCAGGAGGGTTATAATCTCCTTAGTTTGGGATACTGACTCTGGGCTGGCTGGTTAAACAAATATATACTACCAGGAGAAATAGAGTCTACCCAGTTAAACGCACTGAGTCTGTGCTGTCTGTTTAAATATAAATAACCAGGAAATTTAAAATCTCCACAGTTTAGGGCACTGACTGTGGGCTGGCTGTTTAAGTTAACAGATGTAACCAGGACATTTCGAGCCTGCTCATTTTGGGGCACTGTTTCTATGCTAGCTGATTAAATAAATATATAACCAGGAGATTTACAGTCTCCTCATTTTTAGGGCACTGGCTGTGTGGTGGCTGGTTAAATTTTTTATAAATAGCGTATTTAGGGTCTCCACAGTTTGGGGTGACTCTGGGTTGGCTTTTATAAATAAATAGATATAACCAGAAGATATCGAATCTTCTCACTTTGAGGGCCTGACTCGGTGTTGGCTGGTTAAATATATATAACCAGGATAATTACAGTCTCCTCAGTTTAGGTCACTGACTTGCTGCTGGCTGGTTAAATAAATATATATAACCAGGATATTTAGTGTCTCTTCTGTGCAGGCTGGTTAAATGTATATAGCCAGGAGGGTTAGAGTCTCCTCAGTTTGGGATACTGACTCTGGGCTGGATGGTTATATAAATATATATAACCTGGAGATTTAGAGTCTCCTCTGGTGAGGGCACTGACTCTGTGCTGTCTGTTTAAATATACATAACCACGAGATTCAGATTCTCCTCAGTCAAGGCAGAGACTCTGTGCAGGATGGTTAAATAAACATGCATATCCAGGAGATTTAAGTTCTCCACACGTTAGGGCACTGACATTGTGCTTGCTGGTTACATAAATATATATAATCAGGAGATTTAGAATCTCCTCAGTTTAGGGCACTGACTCTGTGTTAGCTGGTTTACTATATACAAGCAGGGGATTTAGTGTCTGCTCATTTTCGGACACTGACTCTGTGCTGGCTTGTTTAATACATATAACCAGGGGATTTAGAGTCTGCTCATTCTGGGGCACTGACTCTATGCTGTGTATTTAAATACACATAACCAGGAGATTTAGAGTCTACTTATGTCAGTTATGGGCACAGCCAGCACATTGTCTGAACTCTAAAATAAGCAGACTCTATATCTCCTGGTGATATATCGACTTACCCAGCCAGTCCAGAGTCAGTGCCCCAAACTGAGGAGACTCTAAATGTCCTGGTTACATATATTTATTTAACCAGCCAATACAGAGTCAGCACTGACTTTATGCTGGTTGACTAATTTCAAAACAACAGGAAATTTAGATTCTCCTCAGTAAAGGGCACTGTCTCTGTGCTGTCTGTTTAAGTATATATGTATAAGACCAGAAATTTAGAGTCTCCTCAGTTTAGGGCACTGTCTTTGTGCTGATGGGTTAATTAAATATATATATATTACGAAGAGATTTAGAATCTCCTCAGTTTAGAGCTCAGACTACGTGCTGGATGGATAAATACACATAAATTACCTGGAGTTTTAGAGTCTCCTCATTTTAATGCTTTGACTCTGTGCTGGCTGGTTGATTAACAGGAGATTTAGAGTCTCCTCATTTCAAGGAACTGACTGAGTGCTGTTTGATTAAATGTATATAACCAGGCGATTTAGAGTCTCCTCAGTTAAGGCACTGACTCTGTGCTGTCTGGTTAATTATATATAACCAGGAGATTTGATTCTCCTCAGTTTCGGGCACTGACTTTCTCCTGGTTTTATATATATGTATTTATTCATCCATCACATAGTCTGAGCCCTAATCTGAGGTGTCTCTAAATCTCCTGGTTATATACTTCTTTTAGCCGCCAGCCTCAGTCAGTGCTCGAAACTAAGGAGACTCTAAATATCCTGGTTATATATTTTTACTGAACCAGCCAGCCCAGAGTCAGTGCCCTACAATAAGCAGCCTCTAAATCTCCTGGTTATGTATATTTATTTAGTCAGACAGCACAGAGTCAGTGCCCCAAAATGAGGAGACTCTAAATCTCCTGGTTGTATATATTTAACCAGCCAACACAGTCAGTGCCCTAACCTGAGGAGACTCTGAATCTCCTGGTTGTATATATTTAAACAACAGCACATAGTTTGAGCCCTAAACTGAGGAAACTGTAAATCACCGAGTTATATAAATGTATTTAACCCGTCAGCCAACAGTCAGTGGCCTAAGCTGAGGAGACTCTAAATCTCCTGGTTATATATATTTAAATGGACAGCGCAGAGTCAGTGCCCTTAAATCAGGAGAATCTCTTGGTTTTATATATTTATTTAACCAGCCAGCACAGAGTCAGTGCCCCAAACTGAGGAGACTCTCAATCTCCTGGTTTTAAATATATATGTATTTATCTCTACAGCACATAGTCTGAGCCCTAAACTGAGGAAACTGTAAATCTCTTAGTTACATACATTTATTTAACCAGCCAGCACAGCGTCAGTGCCCTAAAATGAGCAGACTCTAAATGCCGTGACTACATATATTTATTTAACTCACCAGCAGAAAGTCAGTGCCCTAAACTAGAGACTCTAAATCTCCTGGTTATATATATTAAACCAGCCAACACACTGTCAGTGCCCTAAACTAGAGACTCGAAATCTCCTGGTTGTATCTATTTATTTAACTAGCCAGCAAACTGAGGAGACTCTAAATATTCTTGTTATAAAAATTTAACCAGCCCCCATACAATCAGTGCCCTAACCTGAGGATATTCTAAATCTCCTAGTTATATATATTTATTTAACCAGCCAGCACAGAGTCAGTGCCCTAAATTGTGGAGAGTTTAAATCTCCTGGATGTACATGTTTATTTAACCATCCAGCAGAGTCAGTGCTCTCGACTGAGGAGAATCTGAATCTCGTGGTTTGACGTATTTATTTAACTAGCCAGTAGAGAGTCTGTGCCCTTAACTGAGGAGATTCTAAATCTCCTAGTTATATCTGGTTTTTTTTTAACCAGCCAGCCCAGAGTCAGTGCCCCAAACTGAAGAGACTCTAAATATTCTGGTTATAATAGTTTTAAACAGCTGCCACCACAGTCAGTTCCTGAAAATGAGGAGACAGTAAATCTCCTGGTTAGATTTAATTAACCAGCTCGTTATATATATTAAACAGACAGAACAGAGTCAATGCCCATAATGGAGTAGAGACTAAATCTCCTGGTTATGTATATTTAAATATACAGCAGGAGTCAGTGCCCGAGAATGAGCAGACTCTAAATCTCCTGGTTATATATATTTAACCAGCCAACACAGTCAGTGCCCTAACTTGCGGAGACTCTAAATTTCCTGGTTATATATATTTAAACGACAGCACAGGGTCAGTGCCCTTAACTGAGGAGACTTTAAAACTCCTGGCAGTTTATATGTATTTATAAATTCAGCACATAGTCTGAGCCCTAAACTGAGGTGACTCTAAATCTCCTTGTTATATATATTTATTTAACCCGCCAGCCTCAGTAAGTGCCCAAAACTAAGGAGACTCTAAATATCTTGGTTATATGTTTTTATTTAACCAGCCAGGCCAGAGTCAGTGCCCGAGAATGAGCAGACTCTAAATCTCCTGGTTATATATATTAGACCAGCCCGCACAGAGTCAGTGCCCTAACCTGAGGAGACACTAAATCTCCTGATTATATATTTATTTAACCATCCTGCACAGAGTCAGTGCTCTAGACTGAGGAGACTCTAAATCTCCTGGTTATGTATATGTAAATATACAGCACAGAGTCAGTGCCCTAGAATGAGCAGACTCTAAATCCCCTGGTTATATATTTATTTAATCAGCCATCATAGAATCAGTGCCCGAAACTGAGGAGACAGTAAATCTCCTGGTTATATTTAATTAACCAGCTCGTGATATATATTAAACAGACAGAGAAGAGTCAGTGCCCATAACTGAGTAGACTCTAAATCTCCTGGTTATGTATGTTTAAATACACAGCACAGAGTCAGTGCCCGAGAATGAGCAGACACTAAATCCCCTGATTATATATATTAAACCAGCCAGCACAGTGTCAGTGCCCTCAACTGAGGAGATTCTCAATCTCCTGATTATATACATTTATGTAACCAGCCAGCACAATGTCAGTGCCCTAACGTGTGGAGAATTTAAATCTCCTGAATATGCATGTTTATTTAACCATCCTGCACAGAGTCTCTGCCTTGACTGAGGAGAATCTGAATCTCGTGGTTATATAAATTTAAACTGACAGCACAGAGTCAGTGCCCTCACTCCTGAGACTGTATTCTTGTGTTTCAGATTCCAAGACCCACAGGATTAATTTCTCAACATCTACCCTCTCAAGCCTCTTCACAATCTGAGATATTCCAATGAAATTGCCTTTCAGTTTTCTAGAACATAGACCCAATTTATTCAGATACTCAGCACTGGAGCACAGGGGTCCCAAATACTGAGCTTTATTTTGTGATTCATTAATGTGTTTGGGTCATTGCCGCTGGGTCACCACGGGTTGCTCAGATATAATTGCTCTGGTGAAGGTGACGGTGAGTTATTGCCTTGAAATGCTGCCATTTATTTGGTGCAGATAAACCCACAATGATGTAAGGGAGGGAGTTCCAGGATTTCCAACCAATGGCGCTTGTGGGACTGAGATGTTTTTCCAAGCCAGGGTGGGGAGTTGCTTGATGTGGAATTGCCAACTGGTGGTGTTCCTGAAGAAGGGCATATGCCCGAAACGTCGATTCTCCTGTTCCTTGGATGCTGCCTGACCTGCTGCGCTTTTCCAGCAACACATTTTCAGCTCTGATCTCCAGCATCTGTAGTCCTCACTTTCTCCCAGAATTGCACATTATGTACCAAAAGTGGCCGAACCAATACCGCAACATGACCTCCCAACTCCTTTACACAATTAACTGAGCAATAAAGACAAAAATGCCAAACGCCTTCTTCACTATCCTATCGAAATGTTAGTCCACCTTCAACGATCTATGAAGCTGCACTCCAGGTCGATGTGTTTAGCAACACCCCAGTACCTGGTAAATAAATCAGTGAATAAGTGAATAAGTCATTCTCTCTTTTGCCTTTCCAAAATGCAGCACCTCACACTTATCCAAATTAATCTCCATCTGCCACTCCTCGGCCCATTGGCCCATCTGATCAAGATCCTGTTGTCCTCTGAGGTAACCATCTTCACTGTCCTTGACACTTTCAATTTTACTGTCATTTGCAAACTTACTAACCATTCGTCCTATGGTCACATCCAAATCATTTATATAAATGACAAAACAACAATGGACCCAGCACCGATCCTTGGGGCACACCGCTGGTCACAGGCCTCCAGTCTGAAAAGCAACCCTCCCCCACCACCCTCTGTCTTCTACCTTCGAGCCAGTTCTCTACCCAAAGGGTAAGTCTACTGCCCCAACATACAAGTTTGACAATATGACACCAGTCTCAAAAGTACAACAAGAACCTATTCCTGATTGGGGAATCGGGGCCAGGGAATCAATAAAAAGAAATGTGCAAAGTTCGGTAAATTAGTGATTCAGTTCAGTGCATCACTAAATGAAAACACTTCAGCAGGGCACTCGTACGTGGACGAAGTGTTTCAGGGAACAATTGAATGGAAGGAACTGATGCAGGGTGTCAATAATTGGAGAATTCATGCCGGTGCCTTTAAACTGGGCAGGATAATACTCAAAGGGAGAGTTGGTGCAGTTTCAGGATTGGTGCAGGATTGGTAAATGGGAGAAATGGTGCAGAGCAGCCGAGTCATAAATAGAGCCATACAATCATAGAGATGTAAAACACGGAAACAGATACTTCAGTCCAACTTGTCTATGGGTCAATTTTAGAATTCTGGCAGCACTCCACGAAATTGGAGAATCATTCCAAGGAACTACTAAATGGAAGGATTGGGCAAGGGCTAATAGAAATAAGAGAATTTGGAACGGGGCATCCGATAATGGCAAATTGGTGCAGTTAGCACCAAATGGGAGAGTTTCAGTTTGGCAGGAAATGGGAGAATTGGTGCAGTGTAGCACTAAATGGGAGAATTGGGACAGGACAATACTTGATGTGGGAATGAGAGTAGGGCACCCCTAAATTGGGCGAGGGCATCAGTCAGTATGAGGATTGGTGAAAGGCAACACTGAGTGGAGAACTTGTTCAGGACGTCAGTAATTGAGGGAAATTGTGCTCGACAACACTGAATTGGAGAATTGATGCGGGACATCAGTAAATGAGAGACCTGGTGCACAGTGGAGCTAAATTAGAGAATTGGTGCGGGTCATCAGTAAATGGGAGAATTAGAGTAGCGCACCCTTAAATGGTAGAATCTGGCTCGGGCATCAGTAAATGGAAAATTTAGTACAGGGATATGAGTAAATGGGAGATTTGGTGCACAGTGTCATTACATTCGAAAATTGATGGGTGCCAATATATTGGAAAATTGGAGCAGAGCATTGGGGAATAGGATTCAGGGAATCAATAAAAAGAAATGTGCAAAGTTCGGTAAAGTAGTGATTCAGTTCAGTGCATCACTAAATGAAAACAGTTCAGCAGGGCACCCGTCCGTGGAAGATGTGTTTCAGGGAATAAGTAAATGGAAGGAATTGATGCCGGGCATCAGTAATTGGAGAATTCATGCAGAAGCCATTAAATTCCAAGTGGGAGGACTGGGGCAGGATAACCTCAATGTGTGAGATGGTGAAATTCCCGAATGCAGGATTGGTGAATGGGAGAAATGGTGCAGGGAAGCGGGACACTAATTACAGCCTTTGAGATGTACAGCACGGAAACAGACCCTTCAGCCCAACCCGTCCACGCCTAAATTTAAGAATTCTGGCAGCTCTCCACGAAATTGGAGAATCATTGCAAGAAACTACTAAATGGAAAAATTGGGAAAGAGCTTATCGAAATGTGAGAATTTGCAACAGGGCATCAGATAATGGGTGAATTAGTGCAGTTCAGGACTAACTGGATGTGTTATGCTGTGTTGCACTAAATGGGAGAATTGGGACAGGGAGATGTAGAGTAGCGCACCCCTAAATTGGGCGAGGGCATCAGTCAGTTTGAGGATTGGTGTAAGGCAACACTGAATGGAGAACTTGTTCAGGATATCAGTAATTGGGCGAAATGATGCTAAGCAACAATGAATTGGAGAATTGGTGTGGGGTATCAGTAAATGAAAGACCTGGCGCAGGATTCTGATAACTTCGAGAATTGGAGCAAATGGGAGAACACGGGCAGTGAATCAGTAAATAGGACAAATGTTGCAAAAGGATTAGTGTACCAGATTCAATGCAGTGCACCACAAAATGGGGGAGTTGGTGCAGTTCACCACAACAGGGGGATATTTGCAGTTTGGGGAATTTGGCAATATGATGCAGGGATTGCCAAAATTAGATAATTCTGTCAGCGGTCTATTAAATGGTACAGGGGTATGAGTCAATTCCAGATTTGGTGGGAATCAATAAATGGGAGATTCGGTGCACAGTGCAATTACATTGGAAAATTGGTGGGAGTGCCAGCACCGTTTCTATAAAACAGGAGGAAGCAGAGACGCTGCACCAGCTCCTTTATTTTCTATAAAACAGGAGGAAGCAGAGACGCTGCTCCAGCTCCTTTATTTTCTATAATACAAGAGGAAGCAGAGACGCTGCGCCAGCTCCTTTATTTTCTATAATACAGGAGGAAGCAGTGACGCTGCTCCAGCTCCTTTATTTTCTATAATACAGGAGGAAGCAGAGACGCTGCACCAGATCATTTATTTTGTATAATACAGGAGGAAGCAGTGACGCTGCTCCAGCTCCTTTATTTTCTATAATACAGGACGAAGCAGAGACGCTGCTCCTGCACCTTTATTCTCTATAATGCAGGAGGAAGCAGTGACGCTGCTCCAGCTCCTTTATTTTCTATAATACAGGAGGAAGCAGTGACGATGCTCCAGCTCCTTTATTTTCTATAATACGGGAGGAAGCAGTGACGCTGCTCCAGCTCCTTTATTTTCTATAATACGGGAGGAAGCAGTGACGCTGCTCCAGCTCCTTTATTTTCTATAATACGGGAGGAAGCAGTGACGCTGCTCCAGCTCCTTTATTTTCTATAATACAGGAGGAAGCAGTGACGATGCTCCAGCTCCTTTATTTTCTATAATACGGGAGGAAGCAGTGACGCTGCTCCAGCTCCTTTATTTTCTATAATACAGGAGGAAGCAGTGACGATGCTCCAGCTCCTTTATTTTCTATAATACAGGAGGAAGCAGTGACGATGCTCCAGCTCCTTTATTTTCTATAATACGGGAGGAAGCAGTGACGATGCTCCAGCTCCTTTATTTTCTATAATACAGGAGGAAGCAGTGACGATGCTCCAGCTCCTTTATTTTCTATAATACGGGAGGAAGCAGTGATGCTGCTCCAGCTCCTTTATTTTCTATAATACAGGAGGAAGCAGAGACGCTGCTCCAGCTCCTTTATTTTCTATAATACGGGAGGAAGCAGTGACGCTGCTCCAGCTCCTTTATTTTCTATAATACAGGAGGAAGCAGGGACGATGCTCCAGCTCCTTTATTTTCTATAATACAGGAGGAAGCAGTGACGCTGCCCCAGCTCCTTTATTTTCTATAATACAGGAGGAAGCAGTGACGATGCTCCAGCTCCTTTATTTTCAATAATACAGGAGGAAGCAGTGACGCTGCTCCAGCTCCTTTATTTTCTATAATACAGGGGGAAGCAGTGACGCTGTTCCAGCTCCTTTATTTTCTATAATACAGGAGGAAGCAGTGACGCTGCTCCAGCTCCTTTATTTTCTATAATACAGGAGGAAGCAGTGACGCTGCCCCAGCTCCTTTATTTTCTATAATACAGGAGGAAGCAGTGACGCTGCTCCAGCTCCTTTATTTTCTATAATACAGGAGGAAGCAGTGACACTGCTCCAGCTCCTTTATTTTCTATAATACAGGAGGAAGCAGTGACGCTGCACCTGCTCCTTTAATTTATATAATACAGGAGGTTGCAGAGTCGCTGCTCCAGCTCCTTTATTTTCTATAATAGAGGAGGAAGCAGTGACACTGCTCCAGCTCCTTTATTTTCTATAATACAGGAGGAAGCAGTGACGCTGCTCCAGCTCCTGTATTTTCTATAATACAGGAGGAAGCAGTGACGCTGCTCCAGCTCCTTTATTTTCTATAACACAGGAGGAAGCAGTGACGATGCTCCAGCTCCTTTATTTTCAATAATACAGGAGGAAGCAGTGACGCTGCTCCAGCTCCTTTATTTTCTATAATACAGGAGGAAGCAGTGACGCTGCACCTGCTCCTTTAATTTATATAATACAGGAGGTTGCAGAGTCGCTGCTCCAGCTCCTTTATTTTCTATAATACAGGAGGAAGCAGTGACGCTGCACCTGCTCCTTTAATTTATATAATACAGGAGGTTGCAGAGTCGCTGCTCCAGCTCCTTTATTTTCTATAATAGAGGAGGAAGCAGTGACACTGCTCCAGCTCCTTTATTTTCTATAATACAGGAGGAAGCAGTGACGCTGCTCCAGCTCCTGTATTTTCTATAATACAGGAGGAAGCAGTGACGCTGCTCCAGCTCCTTTATTTTCTATAATACGGGAGGAAGCAGAGACGCTGCTCCAGCTCCTTTATTTTCTATAATACAGGAGGAAGCAGAGACGCTGCTCCAGCTCCTTTATTTTCTATAATACAGGAGGAAGCAGTGACGCTGCTCCAGCTCCTGTATTTTCTATAATACAGGAGGAAGCAGTGACGCTGCTCCAGCTCCATTATTTTCTATAATACGGGAGGAAGCAGAGACGCTGCTCCAGCTCCTTTATTTTCTATACTACAGGAGGAAGCAGTGACGATGCTCCAGCTCCTTTATTTTCTATAATACAGGAGGAAGCAGAGACGCTGCTCCAGCTCCTTTATTTTCTATAATACAGGAGGAAGCAATGACGCTGCTATATCTCCTTTATTTTCAATAATACAGTGGGAAACAGTGACGCTGCTCCAGCTCCTTTATTTTCTGTAATTCAGGAGGAAGCAGAGACACTGCTCCAGCTCCTTTATTTTCTATAATAGTTGGGAAAGCAGTGACGCCGCTCCAGCTCCGTTATTTTCTATAATACAGGAAGAAGCAGAGACGCTACTCCAGCTCCTTTATTTTCTATAATACGGGAGGAAGCAGTGACGCTGCTCCACCTCCTTTATTTTCTATAATCCAGGAAGAAGCAGTGATGCTGCTCCAGCTCCTTTATTTTCTATAATACAGGAGGAAGCAGTGACGCTACTCCAGCTCCTTTATTTTCTATAATACAGGAGGAAACAGAGACGCTGCTCCAGCTCCTTTATTTTCTATAATACGGGAGGATGCAGAGACGCTGCTCCATCTCCTTTATTTTCTATAATACGGGAGGAAGCAGTGACGCTGCTCCACCTCCTTTATTTTCTATAATACAGGAAGAAGCAGAGACGCTACTCCAGCTCCTTTATTTTCTATAATACGGGAGGAAGCAGTGACGCTGCTCCACCTCCTTTATTTTCTACAATGCAGGAAGGAGCAGTGATGCTGCTCCAGCTCCTTTATTTTCTATAATACAGGAGGAAGCAGTGACGCTGCTCCAGCTCCTTTATTTTCTATAATACAGGAGGAAACAGAGACGCTACTCCAGCTCCTTTATTTTCTATAATACAGGAGGAAGCAGTGACGCTGCTCCAGCTCATTTATTCTCTATAATACAGGAGGAAGCAGTGACGCTGCTCCAGCTCCTTTATTTTCTATTATACAGGAGGAAGCAGTGACGCTGCTCCTGCTCCTTTATTTTCTATAATACAGGAGGAAGCAGTGACACTGCTCCAGCTCCTTTATTTTCTATAATACAGGAGGAAGCAGAGACGCTGCTCCAGCTCCTTTATTTTCTATAATACAGGGGGAAGCAGTGACGCTGCTCCAGCTCCTTTATTTTCTATAATACAGGAGGAAGCAGTGACGCTGCTCCAGCCCCTTTATTTTCTATAATACAGGAGGAAGCAGAGATGCTGCTCCAGCTCTTTTATTTTCTATTATACAGGAGGAAGCAGTGACGCTGCTCCAGCTCCTTTATTTTTTATAATACAGGTGGAAGCAGTGATGCTGCTCCAGCTCTTTTATTTTCTATTATACAGGAGGAAGCAGTGACGCTGCTCCAGCTCCTTTATTTTTTATAATACAGGAGGAAGCAGTGACGCTGCTCCAATTCCTTTATTTTCTATAATACGGGAGGAAGCAGAGACGCTGCTCCAGCTCCTTTATTTTCTATAATACAGGAGGAAGCAGAGACGCTGCTCCAGCTCCTTTATTTTCTATAATACAGGAGGAAGCAGTGACGCTGCTCCAGCTCCTGTATTTTCTATAATACAGGAGGAAGCAGTGACGCTGCTCCAGCTCCATTATTTTCTATAATACGGGAGGAAGCAGAGACGCTGCTCCAGCTCCTTTATTTTCTATACTACAGGAGGAAGCAGTGACGATGCTCCAGCTCCTTTATTTTCTATAATACAGGAGGAAGCAGAGACGCTGCTCCAGCTCCTTTATTTTCTATAATACAGGAGGAAGCAATGACGCTGCTATATCTCCTTTATTTTCAATAATACAGTGGGAAACAGTGACGCTGCTCCAGCTCCTTTATTTTCTGTAATTCAGGAGGAAGCAGAGACACTGCTCCAGCTCCTTTATTTTCTATAATAGTTGGGAAAGCAGTGACGCCGCTCCAGCTCCGTTATTTTCTATAATACAGGAAGAAGCAGAGACGCTACTCCAGCTCCTTTATTTTCTATAATACGGGAGGAAGCAGTGACGCTGCTCCACCTCCTTTATTTTCTATAATCCAGGAAGAAGCAGTGATGCTGCTCCAGCTCCTTTATTTTCTATAATACAGGAGGAAGCAGTGACGCTACTCCAGCTCCTTTATTTTCTATAATACAGGAGGAAACAGAGACGCTGCTCCAGCTCCTTTATTTTCTATAATACGGGAGGATGCAGAGACGCTGCTCCATCTCCTTTATTTTCTATAATACGGGAGGAAGCAGTGACGCTGCTCCACCTCCTTTATTTTCTATAATACAGGAAGAAGCAGAGACGCTACTCCAGCTCCTTTATTTTCTATAATACGGGAGGAAGCAGTGACGCTGCTCCACCTCCTTTATTTTCTACAATGCAGGAAGGAGCAGTGATGCTGCTCCAGCTCCTTTATTTTCTATAATACAGGAGGAAGCAGTGACGCTGCTCCAGCTCCTTTATTTTCTATAATACAGGAGGAAACAGAGACGCTACTCCAGCTCCTTTATTTTCTATAATACAGGAGGAAGCAGTGACGCTGCTCCAGCTCATTTATTCTCTATAATACAGGAGGAAGCAGTGACGCTGCTCCAGCTCCTTTATTTTCTATTATACAGGAGGAAGCAGTGACGCTGCTCCTGCTCCTTTATTTTCTATAATACAGGAGGAAGCAGTGACACTGCTCCAGCTCCTTTATTTTCTATAATACAGGAGGAAGCAGAGACGCTGCTCCAGCTCCTTTATTTTCTATAATACAGGGGGAAGCAGTGACGCTGCTCCAGCTCCTTTATTTTCTATAATACAGGAGGAAGCAGTGACGCTGCTCCAGCCCCTTTATTTTCTATAATACAGGAGGAAGCAGAGATGCTGCTCCAGCTCTTTTATTTTCTATTATACAGGAGGAAGCAGTGACGCTGCTCCAGCTCCTTTATTTTTTATAATACAGGTGGAAGCAGTGATGCTGCTCCAGCTCTTTTATTTTCTATTATACAGGAGGAAGCAGTGACGCTGCTCCAGCTCCTTTATTTTTTATAATACAGGAGGAAGCAGTGACGCTGCTCCAATTCCTTTATTTTCTATAATACAGGAGGAAGCAGTGACGCTGCTCCAGCCCCTTTATTTTCTATAATACAGGTGGAAGCAGTGATGCTGCTCCAGCTCTTTTATTTTCTATTATACAGGAGGAAGCAGTGACGCTGCTCCAGCTCCTTTATTTTTTATAATACAGGAGGAAGCAGTGACGCTGCTCCACCTCCTTTATTTTCTATAATACAGGTGGAAGCAGTGATGCTGCTCCAGCTCATTTATTTTCTATAATACAGGAGGAAGCACAGACGTTGCTCCAGCTCCTCTATTTTCTATAATACAGGGGGAAGCAGTGACGCTGCTCCAGCTCCTTTATTCTCTATAATACAGGAGGAAGCAGTGACGCTGCTCCAGCTCATTTATTTTCTATAATACAGGAGGAAGCAGTGACGCTGCTCCAGCTCCTTTATTTTCTATAATACAGGGGGAGGCAGTGACGCTGCTCCAGCTCCTTTATTTTCTATAATACAGGAGGAAGCAGTGACGCTGCTCCAGCTCATTTATTTTCTATAATACGGGAGGAAGCAGAGACGCTGCTCCAGCTCCTTTATTTTCTATACTACAGGAGGAAGCAGTGACGCTGCTCCAGCTCCTTTATTTTCTATAATACAGGAGGAAGCAGTGACGCTGCTCCATCTCCTTTATTTTCTATAATACAGGAGGAAGCAGTGACGCTGCTCCAGCTCCTTTATTTTCTTTAATACAGGAGGAAGCAGTGACGCTGCTCCAGCTCCTTTATTTTCTATAATACGGGAGGATGCAGAGACGCTGCTCCATCTCCTTTATTTTCTATAATACGGGAGGAAGCAGTGACGCTGCTCCACCTCCTTTATTTTCTATAATACAGGAAGAAGCAGAGACGCTACTCCAGCTCCTTTATTTTCTATAATACGGGAGGAAGCAGTGACGCTGCTCCACCTCCTTTATTTTCTACAATGCAGGAAGGAGCAGTGATGCTGCTCCAGCTCCTTTATTTTCTATAATACAGGAGGAAGCAGTGACGCTGCTCCAGCTCCTTTATTTTCTATAATACAGGAGGAAACAGAGACGCTACTCCAGCTCCTTTATTTTCTATAATACAGGAGGAAGCAGTGACGCTGCTCCATCTCCTTTATTTTCTATAATACAGGAGGAAGCAGTGACGCTGCTCCAGCTCCTTTATTTTCTATTATACAGGAGGAAGCAGTGACGCTGCTCCTGCTCCTTTATTTTCTATAATACAGGAGGAAGCAGTGACACTGCTCCAGCTCCTTTATTTTCTATAATACAGGAGGAAGCAGAGACGCTGCTCCAGCTCCTTTATTTTCTATAATACAGGGGGAAGCAGTGACGCTGCTCCAGCTCCTTTATTCTCTATAATACAGGAGGAAGCAGTGACGCTGCTCCAGCCCCTTTATTTTCTATAATACAGGAGGAAGCAGAGATGCTGCTCCAGCTCTTTTATTTTCTATTATACAGGAGGAAGCAGTGACGCTGCTCCAGCTCCTTTATTTTTTATAATACAGGTGGAAGCAGTGATGCTGCTCCAGCTCTTTTATTTTCTATTATACAGGAGGAAGCAGTGACGCTGCTCCAGCTCCTTTATTTTTTATAATACAGGAGGAAGCAGTGACGCTGCTCCAATTCCTTTATTTTCTATAATACAGGAGGAAGCAGTGACGCTGCTCCAGCCCCTTTATTTTCTATAATACAGGTGGAAGCAGTGATGCTGCTCCAGCTCTTTTATTTTCTATTATACAGGAGGAAGCAGTGACGCTGCTCCAGCTCCTTTATTTTTTATAATACAGGAGGAAGCAGTGACGCTGCTCCACCTCCTTTATTTTCTATAATACAGGTGGAAGCAGTGATGCTGCTCCAGCTCATTTATTTTCTATAATACAGGAGGAAGCACAGACGTTGCTCCAGCTCCTCTATTTTCTATAATACAGGGGGAAGCAGTGACGCTGCTCCAGCTCCTTTATTCTCTATAATACAGGAGGAAGCAGTGATGCTGCTCCAGCTCATTTATTTTCTATAATACAGGAGGAAGCACAGACGTTGCTCCAGCTCATTTATTTTCTATAATACAGGAGGAAGCAGTGACGCTGCTCCAGCTCCTTTATTTTCTATAATACAGGGGGAGGCAGTGACGCTGCTCCAGCTCCTTTATTTTCTATAATACAGGAGGAAGCAGTGACGCTGCTCCAGCTCATTTATTTTCTATAATACGGGAGGAAGCAGAGACGCTGCTCCAGCTCCTTTATTTTCCATACTACAGGAGGAAGCAGTGACGCTGCTCCAGCTCCTTTATTTTCTATAATACAGGAGGAAGCAGTGACGCTGCTCCATCTCCTTTATTTTCTATAATACAGGAGGAAGCAGTGACGCTGCTCCAGCTTCTTTATTTTCTCTCATACAGGAAGAAGCAGAGACGCTGCTCCAGCTCCTTTTATTTTCTATAATACAGGAGGCAACAGTGACGCTGCTCCAGCTCCTCTATTTACTATAATACAGGAGGACGTAGAGACGCTGCTCCAGCTCCTTTATTTTGTATAATAAAGGAGGAAGCAGTTGCACAATTCCAGCAACTTTATTTTCTATAATACAAGGGTAAACAAGGACGCTGCTCCAGCACCTTTATTTTCTATAATACAGGAGGAAGCAGAGACGCTGCTCCAGCTCTTTTATTTTCTATAATACAGGAGGAAGCAGTGACGCTGCTCCAGCTCCTTTATTTTCTATAATACAGGTGGAAGCAGTGACGCTGATCCAGCTCCTTTATTTTCTATAATACAGGAGGAAGTAGTGACGCCGCTCCTGCTCCTTTATTTTCTATGGTACAGGAGGATGCAGTGACGCTGATCCAGCTCCTTTATTTTCTATAATACAGGAGGAAGCAGTGACGCCGCTCCTGCTCCTTTATTTTCTATAATACAGGTGGAAGCAGTGACGCTGATCCAGCTCCTTTATTTTCTATAATACAGGTGGAAGCAGTGACGCTGATCCAGCTCCTTTATTTTCTATAATACAGGAGGAAGTAGTGACGCCGCTCCTGCTCCTTTATTTTCTATGGTACAGGAGGATGCAGTGACGCTGATCCAGCTCATTTATTTTCTATAATACAGGAGGAAGCAGTGACGCTGCTCCAGCTCCTTTATTTTCTATAATACAGGAGGAAGCAGTGACGCTGCTCCAGCTCCTTTATTTTCTATAATAGTTGGGAAAGCAGTGACGCCGCTCCAGCTCCGTTATTTTCTATAATACAGGAAGAAGCAGAGACGCTACTCCAGCTCCTTTATTTTCTGTAATACAGGTGGAAGCAGTGATGCTGCTCCAGCTCCTTTATTTTCTATAATACGGGAGGAAGCAGAGACGCTGCTCCTGCTCCTTTATTTTCTATGGTACAGGAGGATGCAGTGACGCTGATCCAGCTCCTTTATTTTCTATAATACAGGAGGAAGCAGTGACGCCGCACCTGCTCCTTTATTTTCTATAATACAGGAGGAAGCAGTGACGCTGCTCCAGCTCCTTTATTTTCTATAATACAGGTGGAAGCAGTGACGCTGATCCAGCTCCTTTATTTTCTATAATACAGGAGGAAGTAGTGACGCCGCTCCTGCTCCTTTATTTTCTATGGTACAGGAGGATGCAGTGACGCTGATCCAGCTCATTTATTTTCTATAATACAGGAGGAAGCAGTGACGCTGCTCCAGCTCCTTTATTTTCTATAATACAGTAGGAAGCAGTGACGCTGCTCCAGCTCCTTTATTTTCTATAATAGTTGGGAAAGCAGTGACGCCGCTCCAGCTCCGTTATTTTCTATAATACAGGAAGAAGCAGAGACGCTACTCCAGCTCCTTTATTTTCTGTAATACAGGTGGAAGCAGTGATGCTGCTCCAGCTCCTTTATTTTCTATAATACGGGAGGAAGCAGAGACGCTGCTCCTGCTCCTTTATTTTCTATGGTACAGGAGGATGCAGTGACGCTGATCCAGCTCCTTTATTTTCTATAATACAGGAGGAAGCAGTGACGCCGCTCCTGCTCCTTTATTTTCTATAATACAGGTGGAAGCAGTGACGCTGATCCAGCTCCTTTATTTTCTATAATACAGGAGGAAGCAGTGACGCTGCTCCAGCTCCTTTATTTTCTATAATACAGGTGGAAGCAGTGACGCTGATCCAGCTCCTTTATTTTCTATAATACAGGAGGAAGTAGTGACGCCGCTCCTGCTCCTTTATTTTCTATGGTACAGGAGGATGCAGTGACGCTGATCCAGCTCCTTTATTTTCTGTAATACAGGAGGATGCAGTGACGCTGCTCCAGCTCCTTTATTTTCTGTAATGCAAGAGGAAGCAGTGACGCTGCTCCAGCTCCTTTATTTTCTATAATACAGGAGGAAGCAGTGACGCTGCTCCAGCTCCTTTATTTTCTATAATACAGGGGGAAGCAGTGACGCTGATCCAGCTCCTTTATTTTCTGTAATGCAAGAGGATGCAGTGACGCTGATCCAGCTCCTTTATTTTCTGTAATACAGGAGGAAGCAGTGACGCTGCTCCAGCTCCTTTATTTTCTATAATACAGGGGGAAATAGTAACGCTGCTCCTGCTCCTTTATTTTTTATAACACAGTAGGAAGCAGTGACGCTGCTCCAGCTTCTTTATTTTCTTTAATAGAGGAGGAAGCAGTGATACTGCTCCAGCTCCTTTATTTTCTATAATACAGGAGGAAGCAGAGACGCTGCTCCAGCTCCTTTATTTTCTACAATACAGGCGGAAGCAGAGACGCTGACTCAGCTACTTTATTATGAATAATACAGGTGGAAGTAGTGACGCTGCTCCAGCTCCTTTATTTTCTATAATACAGGAGGAAGCACTGACGCGACTCCATCTGCTTTATTTTCTATAATACAGGAGGACTGTGTTACGCTCCTCCAGTTCATTCATTTTCTATAATGCAGGAGGAAGTAGAGACGCTGATCCAGATCCTTTATTTTCTATAATGCAGGAGGAAACAGTGACACTGCTCCATTGGTTTATTTTCTATATTATAGGAGGAAGCAGAGACGCTGCTCCAGCTCCTCTATTTTGTATAATACACGAGGATGCAGAGACACTGCTCCTGCTCCTTTATTTTCTATAATACAGGAGGAAGCAGTGACGCTGCTCCAGCTCTTTTATTTTCTATTATACAGGTGGAAGCAGTGATGCTGCTCCAGCTCATTTATTTTCTATAATACAGGAGGAAGCACAGACGTTGCTCCATTCCTTTATTTTCTATAATACAGGTGGAAGCAGAGACGCTGCTCCAGCTCCTTTATTTTCTATAATACAGGGGGAAGCAGTGTCGCTGCTCCAGCTCCTTTATTTTCTATAATACAGGAGGAAGCAGTGACGCTGCTCCAGCTCCTTTATTTTCTATAATAGTTGGGAAAGCAGTGACTCCGCTCCAGCTCCTTTATTTTCTATAATACAGGAAGAAGCAGAGACGCTACTCCAGCTCCTTTATTTTCTGTAATACAGGTGGAAGCAGTGATGCTGCTCCAGCTCTTTTATTTTCTATTATACAGGAGGAAGCAGTGACGCTACTCCAGCTCCTTTATTTTCTATAATACAGGTGGAAGCAGTGATGCTGCTCCAGCTCATTTATTTTCTATCATACAGGAGGAAGCACAGACGTTGCTCCAGCTCCTCTATTTTCTATAATACAGGGGGAAGCAGTGACGCTGCTCCAGCTGTTTTATTTTCTATTATACAGGTGGAAGCAGAGACGCTGCTCCAGCTCCTTTATTTTCTATAATACAGGGGGAAGCAGTGACGCTGCTCCAGCTCCTTTATTTTCTATAATACAGGAGGAAGCAGTGACGCTGCTCCAGCTCCTTTACTTTATATAATACAGGAGGAAGCAGTGACGCTGCTCCAGCTCCTTTATTTTCTATAATACAGGTGGAAGCAGTGACGCTGATCCAGCTCCTTTATTTTCTATAATACAGGGGGAAGCAGAGACGCTGCTCCAGCTCCTTTATTTTCTATAATACAGGAGGAAGCAGTGACGCCGCTCCTGCTCCTTTATTTTCTATAATACAGGGGGAAGCAGAGACGCTGCTCCAGCTCCTTTATTTTCTATAATACAGGAGGAAGCAGTGACGCTGCTCCAGCTCCTTTATTTTCTATAATACAGGAGGAAGCACTGACGCTACTCCATCTGCTTTATTTTCTATAATACAGGAGGACTGTGTTACGCTCCTCCAGTTCATTCATTTTCTATAATGCAGGAGGAAGTAGAAACGCTGATCCAGATCCTTTATTTTCTATAATGCAGGAGGAAACAGTGACACTGCTCCATTGATTTATTTTCTATATTATAGGAGGAAGGAGAGACGCTGCTCCAGCTCCTCTATTTTGTATAATACACGAGGATGCAGAGACACTGCTCCTGCTCCTTTATTTTTTATAATAAAGGAGGAAGCAGAGACGCTGCTCCAGCTCCTTTTTTTCTATAATACAGGAAGAAGCAGAGACGCTACTCCAGCTCCTTTATTTTCTGTAATACAGGTGGAAGCAGTGATGCTGCTCCAGCTCTTTTATTTTCTATTATACAGGAGGAAGCAGTGACGCTACTCCAGCTCCTTTATTTTCTATAATACAGGTGGAAGCAGTGATGCTGCTCCAGCTCATTTATTTTCTATCATACAGGAGGAAGCACAGACGTTGCTCCAGCTCCTCTATTTTCTATAATACAGGGGGAAGCAGTGACGCTGCTCCAGCTGTTTTATTTTCTATTATACAGGAGGAAGCAGTGACCCTGCTCCTGCTCCTTTATTTTTTATAATACAGGTGGAAGCAGTGATGCTGCTCCAGCTCATTTATTTTCTATAATACAGGAGGAAGCACAGACGTTGCTCCAACTCCTTTATTTTCTATAATACAGGTGGAAGCAGAGACGCTGCTCCAGCTCCTTTATTTTCTATAATACAGGGGGAAGCAGTGACGCTGCTCCAGCTCCTTTATTTTCTATAATACAGGAGGAAGCAGTGACGCTGCTCCAGCTCCTTTACTTTATATAATACAGGAGGAAGCAGTGACGCTGCTCCAGCTCCTTTATTTTCTATAATACAGGTGGAAGCAGTGACGCTGATCCAGCTCCTTTATTTTCTATAATACAGGGGGAAGCAGAGACGCTGCTCCAGCTCCTTTATTTTCTATAATACAGGAGGAAGCAGTGACGCCGCTCCTGCTCCTTTATTTTCTATAATACAGGGGGAAGCAGAGACGCTGCTCCAGCTCCTTTATTTTCTATAATACAGGAGGAAGCAGTGACGCTGCTCCAGCTCCTTTATTTTCTATAATACAGGAGGAAGCACTGACGCTACTCCATCTGCTTTATTTTCTATAATACAGGAGGACTGTGTTACGCTCCTCCAGTTCATTCATTTTCTATAATGCAGGAGGAAGTAGAGACGCTGATCCAGATCCTTTATTTTCTATAATGCAGGAGGAAACAGTGACACTGCTCCATTGATTTATTTTCTATATTATAGGAGGAAGGAGAGACGCTGCTCCAGCTCCTCTATTTTGTATAATACACGAGGATGCAGAGACACTGCTCCTGCTCCTTTATTTTTTATAATAAAGGAGGAAGCAGAGACGCTGCTCCAGCTCCTTTTTTTCTATAATACAGGAGGAAGCAGTGACGCTGCTCCAGCTCCTTTATTTTCTATAATACAGGAGGAAGCAGAGACTCTGCTCCAGCTCCTTTATTTTCTATAATACAGTAGAAAGCAGTGACGCTGCTCCAGCTCCTTTATTTTCCATATTACAGGAGGAAGCAGAGACGCTGCTCCAGCTCCTTTTTTTTCTATAATATAGGAGGACGTGGAGACGCTGCTCCATCAGTATCGGAGCAGTTGAAAATGATGCTGAATATTGTCGAATTGTCAACCAACAATCCTGCTGCCGAAGGGAAAGTGATTGACAAAGCAGCTGAAGATGGTTGACCCTGAGACTCCATCCTGAGGAATTCCCCTCAAACTAACAAGACCTGGCTTCTCAAGTCCCACCTACTTCACAAGTGGGACATGACACGTCTGAACAGGTTGGTTAAAAATGTCCCCTGCAGAAAACTCCAGGTATTCAAGTGGACTGCTGTTTGTTTCAAAGATCACCTGAAGTTGAAGGTGTTATAAAGCTATCGCCCAGGACACTGCACCACCCGGGCAATGGGTTCTGAAGGAGATGCACACAGGACTGGAATGGTCCACTCTGTTTCTCTGTCCACATCACCTGCCAGTCCTGCTGACTTCCACCAGCACTTTCTGATTTGATTTGGATGCGAGTATAAGAGGTACAGTTAGTAAGATTGCAGATGACACCAAAATTGGAGGTGTAGTGGACAGCGAAGAAGGTTACCTCAGATTACAACAGATCTTGACCAGATGGGCCAATGGGCTGAGAAATGGCAGATGGAGTTTAATTCGGATAAATGCAAGGTTCTGGATTTTGGGAAAGCAAATCTTAGCAGGACTTATACACTTTCTGGTAAGGTCCAAGGGAGTGTTGATGAACAAAGAGACCTTGGAGTGCAAGTTCATAGCTCCTTGAAAGTGGTGTCGCAGGTGGATAGGATAGTGATGAAGGCTTTCGGTGTGCTTTCCTTGATTGGTCAGAGTATTGAGCACAGGAGTTGGGAGGTCATGTTGCGGCTGTTGGAATATTGTGTGCAATTCTGGTCTCCTTCCTATTGGAAAGATGTTGTGAAACTTGAAAGGGTTCAGAAAAGAGTTACAAGGATGTTGCCAGGATTGGAGGATTTGAGCTATCAGAAGAAGCTGAACAGGCTGGGGCTGTTTTCCCTGGAGTGACGGAGGTTGAGGGGTGACCTTATAGAGGTTTACAAAATCATTAGGGGCATGGAAAGGATAAAGAGACAAATATTTTTCCCTGGGGTGGGGGAGTCCAGACCTAGAGGGCATAGGTTTAGGGTGAGAGGGGAAAGATATGAAAAAGACCTAAGGGGCAATTTTTTCACGCACAAAGTGGTACATGTATGGAATGAGCTGCCAGTGGATGTGGTGGAGGCTGGTACAATTGCAGCATTTAAAAGACATTTGGATGCTATATGAATAGGAAGGGTTTGGAGAGATATGGGCCGGGCGCTGGCGGGTGGGACTGGGATTGGGTTGGGATATCTGGTCGGTATGGACGGGTTGGACCGAAGGCTCTGTATCCAGGCTGGACATCTCTTTGATTCTTGTCTCAGGTTTTCAGCATCTGCATGAATCACCCACAGGCCCCGCCCCGTGACGTCACGCATTCCTCTGCGCATGCGTCCACATTCCCGGCCAAGATGGCGGCTGTTCACCTCAGAAATGCAAAACATTTACCCACAAGTTATTTTTCAAGGTGCTCGCTTCTCTCTGGAAGGGTTTATTCTCGGTCTGAATCCCTCTGTCCAGCTCCTGCAGCCTTACCGTCTGGAAAAGCGCGTCTCTTCCCATTTCCCACGGAGACAAACCCGGCACTGCGGCTGCGCCGCCCTCGCCTGTAGTGAGTATAGAGGGTATTCACCACCGCGGGGAATGCTGGGTAGGTACTCCGCCATTGAGGAGATTAACACAGAAGGATAATTCTGTTCATTGCTGGAACAGCACAGCAGGTCAGGCTGCATCCAGGGAACAGGAGATTCGACGTTTCGGGCACAGGCCCTTCTTCAGGAATGAAGAAGGGCCTGTGCCCGAAACGTCGAATCTCCTGTTCCCTGGATGCTGCCTGACCTGCTGTGCTGTTCCAGCAATAAAGTTTCAACTTTGATCTCCAGCATCTGCAGACCTCACTTTCTCCTCTAATTCTGTTCATTAATAATTTTCTCTTTTCTGAATTCCAATCTTCTGCTATCGAAATAATCTTTGGAAGAACAAAATTAGCGTTTAGAAAAACATCTTAAAATTGGATGCATCTATCAAGTCTCTCAAATCATCTCTACAACATAACCTTGTCATTAAAATACTAGATCTTTCAAATCATTTTGTAAATTCCTGTCCTGAACAGATGGTGTTAGATTTTGGAAACTCCTTTAACAGGTGGATGTTTAACACTCAAGCCAAGAGATACATTTGTTTATTCTGAATGTCTCTCAACAGGTTTCTTTTGTCATCTCATTTTACAGAGTAGTGGAATTAATGAAAACTGAAGCATTTCTCTGATGCCAGTTCTGTGCTAACTTCTCAGCTACAAGCTCCAGCCAGAGAGTTTACATTTAAGTACAATGACATTGATTCAGAGGTGAATATTTTTGAGCATTCATCTATAATTCAATAGTTAACTTGTTTTGCTGTGGTTCATTGGTTAGGCCCTGGTATGATCCCTTTACTGTGGATCTGAATCCATGCACATGCATTATTCTGTTCCATCCCTGTCCTCCATGACAATCTCTTTGTCATTGTCCAACCTGCGCTAGCTTTAATAATGAGTATTTTAAATTTCTGTGACAGTTTACTGTTATTTCTTCCAGTCATATTCAAATGAGGGTTTCATCATTGCAGGTGCCTGAGGTATGTGCTGTCAATTTATTCCACTCATATGTGTGGCTTCCCTCACAAACATCACTCAGACTCACTTTATGCTCCCTCTGACACATACTATTCGTTTCCCTGCTCGTAACACCCAGCCTCCTCCACAGGCTTTCAAATTCTTCTGTCTGTACAGCCCACCCTATGTATTTCAGGTTGGGTGAACATCAAAGCCATCCCGATCTGTTTAAACTCCTCTTTCCCCCCCGTCTCCTCCTCCCCCCCGTCTCCTCCTCCCCCCATCTCCTCCTCCCCCCGTCTCCTCCTCCCCCCATCTCCTTCTCTCCCCCCGTCTCCTTCTCTCCCCCCGTCTCCTTCTCTCCCCCCGTCTCCTTCTCCCCCGTCTCCTTCTCCCCCCGTCTCCTTCTCCCCCCGTCTCCTTCTCCCCCGTCTCCTTCTCCCCCCGTCTCCTTCTCCCCCCGTCGCCTTCTCCCCCCGTCTCCTTCCCCCCCCCGTCTCCATCTCCCTTCGTCTCCTTCTCCCCCCGTCTCCTTCCCCCCCGCCATCTCCTTCTCCCCCCCCGTCTCCTTCTCCCCCCCCGTCTCCTTCTCCCCCCGTCTCCTTCACCCCCCCGTCTCCTTCCCCCCCCGTCTCCTTCCCCCCCCGTCTCCTTCCCCCCCGTCTCCTTCCCCCCCACGTCTCCTTCCCCCCGTCTCCTTCCCCCCCCCGTCTCCTTCTCCCCCCGTCTCCTTCCCCCCCCATCTCCTTCTCCCCCTCGTCTCCTTCTCCCCCCCGTCTCCTTCTCCCCCCGTCTCCTTCACCCCCCGTCTCCTTCTCCCCCCATCTCCTTCTCCCCCCCGTCTCCTTCTCCCCCCCGTCTCCTTCACTCCCCCCGTCGCCTTCCCCCCCCGTCGCCTTCCCCCCCCGTCGCCTTCCCCCCCCGTCGCCTTCCCCCCCCCGTCGCCTTCCCCCCCCGTCGCCTTCTCCCCCCCGTCGCCTTCTCCCCCCCGTCGCCTTCTCCCCCCCGTCGCCTTCTCCCCCCCGTCGCCTTCTCTCACCGTCGCCTTCTCTCCCCGTCGCCTTCTCTCCCCGTCGCCCTCTCCCCCCGTCGCCCTCTCCCCCCGTCGCCTTCTCCCCCCGTCGCCTTCTCCCCCCGTCGCCCTCTCCCCCGTCGCCCTCTGCCCCCCGTCGCCTTCTCCCCTCGTCGCCTTCTCTCTCCCGTCGCCCTCCCCCCCCCGTCGCCTTCTCCCCCCCCGCCCTCCCCCCGCCTTCTCCCCCCCGCCTTCTCCCCCCCCGCTCTCCCCCCCGTCTTCTCCCCCCCGTCTTCTCCCCCCCCGCCTTCTCCCCCCCCGCCCTCCCCCCCGCCTTCTCCCCCCATCGCCCTCCCCCCATCGCCCTCCTCCCCCCATCGCCCTCCTCCCCCCGTCGCCCTCCCCCACCCGTCTCCTTCTCTACCCCCGTCGCCCTCTGTGGTGTAAAATTCCAAGCAGTGGAATGTGGTGAAACGGTTAAAAATTATGTCCCAATACATGTGTGAATCTAACCGGAATGGAGGTGTTGCTTAGTCCCGTGTGAATCTTGTTATCTGTATGTAACCAGAATGGAATGTGTTTTTTAGCCTTGCTCTGCTGTTATTATCTGTATGTAACCAGAATGGAATGTGTTTTTTAGCCTTGCTCTGCTGTTATTATCTGTATGTAACCAGAATGGAATGTGTTTTTCTGCTGTTCACATGAATGTTTATATCTGGAAAAGAGTATATCAGCCGGAAAAGTCTCCAGTTCGGTGAGTCTGCTCCGGGGTTACGTTTAACCGCCGAGCGTGGGTTGTTGGCAACCGCTCTACGAGAACTGACGGCTCCCAGTTTTTGTAACATGTAGAGTGAGTATAAGCCAGACCCGTTCTGGCGACGCTGCGGGGAATAAAATGCCCATATTCTAGCAGACTCGCCTCTTGGTCGTTTGTTCTGTGTCAGACTACTCTCCTACGAACCTGACCTTGAGAATTTTTTAAAACACCCTCTTCCCCCCGTCGCCCTCTCCCCCCGTCGCCCTCTCCCCCCATCGCCCTCTCCCCCCGTCGCCCTCTCCCCTCGTCGCCTTCTCTCTCCCGTCGCCTCCTCCCCCCGTCGCACTCCCCCCCCGCCCTCCCCCCCGCCTTCTCCCCCCGCCCGCCCTCCCCCCCTCCCCCCCCGCCTTCTCCCCCCCTCCCCCCCGCCTTCTCCCCCCCTCCCCCCCTCCCCCCCGCCTTCTCCCCCCCTCCCCCCCCGCCTTCTTCCCCCCGCCCTTCCCCCCCGCCTTCTCCCCCCATCGCCCTCCCCCCCGCATTCTCCCCCCTCCCGCCCTCCCCCCCGCCTTCTCCCCCCCGCCTTCTCCCCCCCGCCCTCCCCCCCCGCCTTCTCCCCCCTCCCGCCCTCCCCCCCGCCTTCTCCCCCCCAGCCCTCCCCCCCCGCCTTCTCCCCCCTCCCGCCCTCCCCCCCGCCTTCTCTCCCCCCGCCTTCTCTCCCCCCGCCTTCCCCCCCCGCCTTCTCCCCCCTCCCGCCCTCCCCCCGTCGCCCTCCCCCACCGCCCTCCCCCCCCGCCTTCTCCCCCCTCCCGCCCTCCCCCCCGCCTTCTCCCCCCTCCCGCTCTCCCCCCCGCCTTCTCCCCCCCCGCCCTCCCCCCCGCCTTCTCCCCCCTCCCGCCCTCCCCCCGCCTTCTCCCCCCGCCCTCCCCCCCGCCCTCCCCCCCCGCCTCCTCCCACCCCGCCTCCTCCCCCCGTCGCCCTCCCCCCCGTCGCCTTCTCCCCCCCGTCTCCTTCTCCTCCTTGTCGCCTTCCCCCCTGCCCCGTCGCCTTCCCCCCCCCCGTCGCCTTCCCACCCCCCGTCGCCTTCCCCCCCCGTCGCCTTCTCCCCCCATCGCCTTCTCTCCCCCCGTCGCCTTCTCTCCCCCTGTCGCCTTCTCCCCCCGTCGCCTTCTCCCCCCCGTCGCCTTCTCTCCCCCCGTCGCCTTCTCGCCCACCGTCGCCTTCTCCCCCCGTCGCCTTCTCTCCCCCCGTCGCCTTCTCTCCCCCCGTCGCCTTCTCTCCCCCCGTCGCCTTCTCTCCCCCCGTCGCCTTCTCTCCCCCCGTCGCCTTCTCTCCCCCCGTCGCCTTCCCCCCCCGTCGCCTTCCCCCCCCGTTGCCTTCTCTTCCCCCGTCGCCTTCTCCCCCCCGTCGCCTTCTCTCCCCCCGTCGCCTTCCCCCCCGTCGCCTTCTCTCCCCCCGTCGCCTTCCCCCCCCCGTCGCCTTCCCCCCCCCCGTCTCCTTCCCCCCCCGTCTCCTTCCCCCCCTCCGTCTCCTTCCCCCCACCCGTCTCCTTCCCCCCCCTGTCTCCTTCCCCCCCCGTCTCCTTCCCCCCCCGTCGCCTTCCCCCCCCGTCGCCTCCCCCCCCGTCGCCTTCCCCCCCCGTCGCCTCCCCCCCCCGTCGCCTCCCCCCCCGTCGCCTCCGCCCCCCGTCGCCATCCCCCCCGTCGCCTTCTCTCCCCGTCGCCTACTCCCCCCCGTCGCCCTCTCCCCCCGTTGCCTTCTCCCCCCGTCGCCTTCTCCCCCCGTCGCCGTCTCCCCCCGTCGCCCTCTCCCCCCGTCGCACTCTCCCCCCGTCGCCTTCTCCCCTCGTCGCCTTCTCTCTCCCGTCGCCCTCCCCCCCATCGCCTTCTCCCCCCCCGCCCTCCCCCCCCGTCGCCTTCTCTCCCCGTCGCCCTCTCCCCCCGTCGCCCTCTCCCCCCGTCACCTTCTCCCCCCGTCGCCCTCTCCCCCCGTCGCCCTCTCCCCCCGTCGCCCTCTCCCCTCGTCGCCTTCTCTCTCCCGTCGCCTCCTCCCCCCGTCGCACTCCCCCCCCGCCCTCCCCCCCGCCTTCTCCCCCCGCCCGCCCTCCCCCCCTCCCCCCCCGCCTTCTCCCCCCCTCCCCCCCGCCCCCTCCCCCCCGCCTTCTCCCCCCCTCCCCCCCGCCTTCTTCCCCCCGCCCTTCCCCCCCGCCTTCTCCCCCCATCGCCCTCCCCCCCGCCTTCTCCCCCCTCCCGCCCTCCCCCCCGCATTCTCCCCCCCGCCCTTCCCCCCCGCCTTCTCCCCCCATCGCCCTCCCCCCCTCCTTCTCCCCCCTCCCGCCCTCCCCCACGCCTTCTCCCCCCCGCCTTCTCCCCCCCGCCCTCCCCCCCCGCCTTCTCCCCCCTCCCGCCCTCCCCCCCGCCTTCTCCCCCCCAGCCCTCCCCCCCCGCCTTCTCCCCCCTCCCGCCCTCCCCCCCGCCTTCTCTCCCCCCGCCTTCCCCCCCCGCCTTCTCCCCCCTCCCGCCCTCCCCCCGTCGCCCTCCCCCACCGCCCTCCCCCCCGCCTTCTCCCCCCTCCCGCCCTCCCCCCCGCCTTCTCCCCCCTCCCGCTCTCCCCCCCGCCTTCTCCCCCCCCGCCCTCCCCCCCGCCTTCTCCCCCCTCCCGCCCTCCCCCCGCCTTCTCCCCCCCGCCCTCCCCCCCGCCTCCTCCCTCCCCGCCTCCTCCCCCCGTCGCCCTCCCCCCCCGTCGCCTTCTCCCCCCGTCTCCTTCTCCTCCCTGTCGCCTTCCCCCCTGCCCCGTCGCCTTCCCCCCCCGTCGCCTTCCCACCCCCCGTCGCCTTCCCCCCCGTCGCCTTCTCCCCCCATCGCCTTCTCTCCCCCCGTCGCCTTCTCTCCCCCCGTCGCCTTCTCCCCCCGTCGCCTTCTCCCCCCCGTCGCCTTCTCTCCCCCCGTCGCCTTCTCTCCACCCGTCGCCTTCTCCCCCCGTCGCCTTCTCCCCCCCCGTCGCCTTCTCTCCCCCCGTCGCCTTCTCTCCCCCCGTCGCCTTCTCTCCCCCCGTCGCCTTCTCCCCCCCGTCTCCTTCTCCTCCCCCGTCGCCTTCCCCCCCCCCGTCGCCTTCCCCCCCCGTCGCCTTCCCCCCCCCGTTGCCTTCTCTTCCCCCGTCGCCTTCTCCCCCCCGTCGCCTTCTCTCCCCCCGTCGCCTTCCCCCCCCCGTCGCCTTCTCTCCCCCCGTCGCCTTCCCCCCCCGTCGCCTTCCCCCCCCCGTCTCCTTCCCCCCCCGTCTCCTTCCCCCCCCTCCGTCTCCTTCCCCCCACCCGTCTCCTTCCCCCCCCTGTCTCCTTCCCCCCCCCGTCTCCTTCCCCCCCCGTCGCCTTCCCCCCCCGTCGCCTCCCCCCCCGTCGCCTTCCCCCCCCGTCGCCTCCCCCCCCCGTCGCCTCCCCCCCCGTCGCCTCCGCCCCCCCGTCGCCATCCCCCCCGTCGCCTTCTCTCCCGTCGCCTTCTCCCCCCCGTCGCCCTCTCCCCCCGTCACCTTCTCCCCCCGTCGCCCTCTCCCCCCGTCGCCCTCTCCCCCCGTCGCCCTCTCCCCTCGTCGCCTTCTCTCTCCCGTCGCCTCCTCCCCCCGTCGCACTCCCCCCCCGCCCTCCCCCCCGCCTTCTCCCCCCGCCCGCCCTCCCCCCCTCCCCCCCCGCCTTCTCCCCCCCTCCCCCCCGCCTTCTCCCCCCCTCCCCCCCTCCCCCCCGCCTTCTCCCCCCCTCCCCCCCGCCTTCTTCCCCCCGCCCTTCCCCCCCGCCTTCTCCCCCCATCGCCCTCCCCCCCGCCTTCTCCCCCCTCCCGCCCTCCCCCCGCCTTCTCCCCCCCGCCCTTCCCCCCCGCCTTCTCCCCCCATCGCCCTCCCCCCCGCCTTCTCCCCCCTCCCGCCCTCCCCCCCGCCTTCTCCCCCCCGCCTTCTCCCCCCCGCCCTCCCCCCCCGCCTTCTCCCCCCTCCCGCCCTCCCCCCCGCCTTCTCCCCCCCAGCCCTCCCCCCCCGCCTTCTCCCCCCTCCCGCCCTCCCCCCCGTCTTCTCTCCCCCCGCCTTCCCCCCCCGCATTCTCCCCCCTCCCGCCCTCCCCCCGTCGCCCTCCCCCACCGCCCTCCCCCCCCACCTTCTCCCCCCTCCCGCCCTCCCCCCCGCCTTCTCCCCCCTCCCGCTCTCCCCCCGCCTTCTCCCCCCCCGCCCTCCCCCCCGCCTTCTCCCCCCTCCCGCCCTCCCCCCGCCTTCTCCCCCCCGCCCTCCCCCCCGCCTCCTCCCTCCCCGCCTCCTCCCCCCGTCGCCCTCCCCCCCCGTCGCCTTCTCCCCCCGTCTCCTTCTCCTCCCTGTCGCCTTCCCCCCTGCCCCGTCGCCTTCCCCCCCCCGTCGCCTTCCCACCCCCCGTCGCCTTCCCCCCCGTCGCCTTCTCCCCCCATCGCCTTCTCTCCCCCCGTCGCCTTCTCTCCCCCCGTCGCCTTCTCCCCCTGTCGCCTTCTCCCCCCCGTCGCCTTCTCTCCCCCCGTCGCCTTCTCTCCCCCCGTCGCCTTCTCCCCCCGTCGCCTTCTCCCCCCCCGTCGCCTTCTCTCCCCCCGTCGCCTTCTCTCCCCCCGTCGCCTTCTCTCCCCCCGTCGCCTTCTCTCCCCCCGTCGCCTTCTCTCCCCCCGTCGCCTTCTCCCCCCCGTCTCCTTCTCCTCCCCCGTCGCCTTCCCCCCCCCCGTCGCCTTCCCCCCCCGTCGCCTTCCCCCCCCCGTTGCCTTCTCTTCCCCCGTCGCCTTCTCCCCCCCGTCGCCTTCTCTCCCCCCGTCGCCTTCCCCCCCCGTCGCCTTCTCTCCCCCCGTCGCCTTCCCCCCCCGTCGCCTTCCCCCCCCCGTCTCCTTCCCCCCCCGTCTCCTTCCCCCCCCTCCGTCTCCTTCCCCCCACCCGTCTCCTTCCCCCCCCTGTCTCCTTCCCCCCCCGTCTCCTTCCCCCCCCGTCGCCTTCCCCCCCCGTCGCCTCCCCCCCCGTCGCCTTCCCCCCCCGTCGCCTCCCCCCCCCGTCGCCTCCCCCCCCGTCGCCTCCGCCCCCCTGTCGCCATCCCCCCGTCGCCTTCTCTCCCGTCGCCTTCTCCCCCCCGTCGCCCTCTCCCCCCGTTGCCTTCTCCCCCCGTCGCCTTCTCCCCCCGTCGCCGTCTCCCCCCGTCGCCCTCTCCCCCCGTCGCACTCTCCCCCCGTCGCCTTCTCCCCTCGTCGCCTTCTCTCTCCCGTCGCCCTCCCCCCCCATCGCCTTCTCCCCCCCGCCCTCCCCCCCCGTCGCCTTCTCTCCCCGTCGCCCTCTCCCCCCGTCGCCCTCTCCCCCCGTCACCTTCTCCCCCCGTCGCCTTCTCCCCCCGTCGCCCTCTCCCCCCGTCGCCCTCTCCCCCCGTCGCCTTCTCCCCTCGTCGCCTTCTCTCTCCCGTCGCCCTCCCCCCCCGTCGCCTTCTCCCCCCCCGCCCTCCCCCCCGCCTTCTCCCCCCCGCCTTCTCCCCCCCCGCCCTCCCCCCGTCTTCTCCCCCCCCCGCCCTCCCCCCGTCTTCTCCCCCCCGTCTTCTCCCCCCCCCGCCCTCCCCCCCGCCTTCTCCCCCCCACCTTCTCCCCCCCGCCTTCTCCCCCCCCGCCTTCTCCCCCCATCGCCCTCCCCCCATCGCCCTCCTCCCCCCATCGCCCTCCTCCCCCCGTCTCCTTCTCTACCCCCGTCGCCTTCTCCCCCCGTCGCCCTCTCCCCCCGTCGCCCTCTCCCCCCGTCGCCTTCTCCCCCCCGTCGCCTTCTCTCCCCCCGTCGCCTTCCCCCCCCGTCGCCTTCCCCCCCCGTCTCCTTCTCCCCCCCGATCTCCTTCTCCCCCCCGTCTCCTTCTCCCCCCCGTCTCCTTCCCCCCCCGTCTCCTTCCCCCCCCGTCTCCTTCCCCCCCTGTCTCCTTCCCCCCCGTCGCCTTCCCCCCCCGTCGCCTTCCCCCCCCGTTGCCTCCCCCCCGTCGCCTCCCCCCCCGTCGCCTCCCCCCCCGTCGCCTTCCCCCCCCGTCGCCTTCTCCCTCCCGTCGCCTTCTCACCCCCCGTCGCCTTCCCCCCGTCGCCTTCTCTCCCCGTCTCCCTCTCCCCCCGTCGCCCTCTCCCCCCGTCGCCTTCTCCCCCCGTCGCCTTCTCCCCCCGTCGCCCTCTCCCCCCGTCGCCTTCTCCCCTCGTCGCCCTCCCCCCCCGTCGCCTTCTCCCCTCCGCCCTCCCCCCCGCCTTCTCCCCCCCGCCTTCTCCCCCACCCGCCCTCCCCCCGTCTTCTCCCCCCCCCCGCCCTCCCCCCCGTCTTCTCCCCACCCCGTCTTCTCCCCCCCGCCCTCCCCCCCGCATTCTCCCCCCCGCCTTCTCCCCCCCCGCCCCCCCCGCCTTCTCCCCCCATCGCCCTCCCCCATCGCCCTCCTCCCCCCGTCGCCTTCTCTCCCCCTGTCGCCTTCTCTCCCCCCGTCGCCTTCTCTCCCCCCGTCGCCTTCTCTCCCCCCGTCGCCTTCTCTCCCCCCGTCGCCATCTCTCCCCCCGTCGCCTTCTCTCCCCCCGTCGCCTTCTCTCCCCCCGTCGCCTTCTCTCCCCCCGCCGCCTTCTCTCCCCCCGCCGCCTTCTCTCCCCCCGCCGCCTTCTCTCCCCCCGCCGCCTTCTCTCCCCCCGTCGCCTTCTCTCCCCCCGTCGCCTTCTCTCCCCCCGTCGCCTTCTCTCCCCCCGTCGCCTTCTCTCCCCCCCTCGCCTTCTCTCCCCCCCTCGCCTTCACTCCCCCCGTCGCCTTCTCTCCCCCCCTCGCCCTCTCCCCCCCCTCGCCTTCTCCACCCCCTCGCCTTCTCTCTCCCGTCGCCGTTCCCCCCCCGTCGCCATCCCCCCGACCCCGTCCCCCCGACCGCATTACCCCCCTCTCCCCATCGTCCCCCCATCGTCCCTCTCTCCCCCATCGAACCCCCCGCCCCTCATCGAACCCCCCCGCCCCTCATCGAACCCCCCACCCCTCATCGAACCCTCCCACCCCTCACCCGTCCTCTTCTGCCCCTTCTGTTCCCACCCGTCCCCATCAGTCCCCAGCAGACCTCATCTGTTCAATTCAGTCCCCACCCGGTCCCGTCCGTCCCCGTCAGAGCCCATCTTTCCACACTAATCCGCACCAGTTCCCCCTGGTCCCCGTCTGTTCCCATGTGTCCCCATCTGTTCCCCTCTGTCCCATGTCCCCATGTGTCCCCACCAGTCCGCATCTGTCCCCATTATAATCATCAGTCCCCACCAGCCTCCGTGTCCCCACCAATCTCCCACCAGTCTCCATGTGCCCCCACCGGTCCCCATCAGAACCATTTGTCCCCCTCCTGTCTCCTTCTCTCCCTATCAGTCACCGCCAGTCACCCTCTGTCGCCACCCATCCCCATCAGTCTCCACAAGAACCATCCGTCTCCCTCTGTCTCCCTGTGTCCCCTTCTCTCCCCATCTGTCCCCGCAGTCTCCCTCTGTCCCCACCAGTCCCCATCATTCCCATTCTATCCCCATCAGTCCCCCTCTGTCCCCGTCAGTCACCACCAATCCCTCTTTGTTCCCCCCCCCTCCCCCCTCTCTCCCTTCTGTCGCCACCGGTCCAAACCTGTCTCCACCAGTCCCCATTAGGCCCCACCTGCCTCCAGCAGGTCCCACCAGGCCCCACCTGTCGCCACCAGGCCCCACCTGTCGCCACCAGGCGCCACCTGGCCCCACCTGTCGCCACCGGGCCCCACCTGTCGCCACCAGGCCCCGTCTGTCGCCATCGGTCGCCACCTGGCCCCACGTGTCGCCACCAGGCCCCACCTGTCGCCACCTGTCTCCACCAGTCCCCATCCATCGCCACCGGATCCCATCCGTCGCCACAGGACCCCATCTTTTGCCAGCAGTCCCCATCTGTCTCCACCAGTCCCCACCGGTCCACATCTGTCACCACCAGGCCCCATCTGTCACGACCATGTGCCGCCACCAAGCGCCATGTGCCGCCACCAAGCGCCATGTGCCGCCACCAAGCGCCATGTGCCGCCACCAAGCGCCATGTGCCGCCACCAAGCGCCATGTGCCGCCACCAGGCCCTGTCCCACCACCAGGCCCTGTCCCACCACCAGTCCCCGTCAGTCGCCACCGGTCCCCATCTCTCGCCACCAGGCCCAATCTGTCATGACCAGGCCCAACCAGGCCCCATCTGTCGCCACCAGGACCCACCTATCTCCACCAGTTGCCTTCTGCCGCCACCAGGCTCTGTCTGTCGCCACCAGGCCCCTTCCGCCGCCACCAGGGCCCCATCAGTCCCTAACTATCACCACCGGTACCCATCTGTCTCCACCGTGCCCCATCTGTTGCTACCAGGCCCCATCTGTCGCCACCAGGCCCCATCAGTCCCCAACTATCACCACCAGTACCCATCCGTCTCCACCGTGCCCCACCTGTTGCTACCAGGCCCCATCTGTCGCCACCAGGCCCCATCAGTCCGCAACTATCACCACCGGTGCCCATCTGTCGCCACCGTGCCCCATATGTCGCAACCAGGCCCCATCTGTCACCACCAGGACACATCTGTCGCCGCCAGGCCCCATCTGTCACGACCAGGCCCAACCAGGCCCCACCTGTCGCCACCAGGCCTGACCTGTCGCCACCAGGCCCCATCTGTCTCCACCAGTCACCTCCTGTCGCCACCAAGCGCCATGTGCCACCACCAAGCACTATGTGCCACCACCAAGCGCTATGTGCCACCACCAAGCGCCATGTGCCACCACCAAGCGCCATGTGCCACCACCAGGCCCCGTCTGTCGCCACCAGGCCCCGTCTGTCGCCACCGGTCCCCGTCCGTCGCCACCGGTCCCCGTCCGTCTCCACCGGTCCCCGTCCGTCGCCACCGGTCCCCGTCCGCCGCCACCGGTCCCCGTCAGTCGCCACCGGTCCCCATCTGTTGCCACCAGTCACCTCCTGTCGCCACCCAGCGCCATCTGCCGCCACCAGGCCCCGTCTGTCGCCACCAGTCACCTCCTGTCGCCACCAAGCGCTATCTGCCACCAGCAGGATCCGTCTGTCGCCACCAGACCCCGTCCGTCACCACCAGGCCCCACCAGTCGCCACGGGTCCCCACCAGTCCCCACCTGTCACCCCCGGGCCCCACCTGTCGCCCCCGGGCCCCACCTGTCGCCCCCAGGCCCCACCTGTCGCCTCCGGGCCCCACCAGTCCCCACCTGTCGCCACCTGTCTCCACCGGAGCCCATCCATCGCCACCGGACCCCATCTGTTGCCAGCAGTCCCCATCTGTCCACATCGGTTGCCACCAGGCCCCATCTGTCATGACCAGGCCCAACCAGGACCCTCCTGTCGCCACCAGTCACCTCCTGTCGCCACCAGTCACCTCCTGTCGCCACCAGTCACCTCCTGTCTCCACCAGTCACCTCCTGTCGCCACCAGTCACCACCGGTCCCCGTCCGTCGCCACCGGTCCCCGTCCGTCGCCATCGGTCCCCGTCCGTCGCCAGCAGTTCCCATCTGTTGCCATCAGGCCCCACCTCTCTCAATCAGTCCCCATCTGTCGCCACCTGTCCCCACCTGACTCCACCGGGCCCTACCTGTTGCCACCCAGGCCCCATCTGTCGCCACCGGTCCCCAGCTGTCGCCACCAGGGCCAATCTGTTACGACCAGGCCCAACCAGGCCCCATCTGTCGCCTCCAGGACCCACCTGTCTCCACCAGTTGCCTTCTGCCGCCACCAGGCCCTGTCTGTCGCCACCAGGCCCCTTCCGCCGCCACCAGGGCCCCATCAGTCCCAAACTATCACCACCGGTACCCATCTGTCTCCACCGTGCCCCACCTGTTGCTACCAGGCCCCATCTGTCGCCACCAGGCCCCATCAGTCCCCAACTATCACCACCGGTGCCCATCTGTCGCCACCGGGCCCCATCTGTCGCCACCAGGCCCAACCAGGCCCCGTCCGTCGCCACCAGGCCCCATCCGTCGCCACCAGGCCCCATCCGTCACTACCAGGCCACATCTGTCACCACCGGGCCCCACCTGTCGCCACCAGGCCCCATCTGTCGCCACCAGGACTCACCTGTCTCCACCGGGTCCCACCAGGCCCCACCTGTCTCCACCAGTCCCCATCCGTCGCCAGCGGTCCCCATCCATCGCCAGCGGTCCCCATCTGTCGCCACCAGGCCCCGTCCATCGCCACCAGGCCCCATCAGTCCTCAAGAATCACCACCGGTACCCATCTGTCCCCACCGGGCCCCACCTGTCACCACCGGTCCCCATCTGTCACCACCAGTCCCCATCTGTCCACACCGGGCCTCAGCTGTCGCCACCAGGCCCCATCTGTCTCCACCGGGCCCCATCTGTCGCCACCAGGCCCCATCTGTCGCAACCAGGCCCAACAAGGCCCCATCTGTCACCACCAGGACCCACCTTTCTCCACCGGGTCCCACCAGGCCCCATCCATCGCCACCGGTCCCCATCCGTCGCCACCGGTCCCCATCCGTCGCCACCGGTCCCCATCCGTCGCCACCGGTCCCCATCCGTCGCCACCGGACCCATCTGTCGCCACCAGGCCCAACCACGCCCCATCTGTCACCACCAGTCCCCATCTGTCGCCACCGGTCCCCGTCTGTCGCCACCAGGCCCCATCAGTCCCCAACTATCACCACCTGTACCCATCTGTCTCCACCGGTCTCCATCTGTCGCCACCAGGCCCCATCTGTCGCCACCAGGCCCCATCTGTCGCCACCGGGTCCCATCAGGCCCCACCTGTCGCCACCAGTCCCCATCTGTCGCCACCGGTCCCCGTCTGTCGCCACCAGGCCCCATCAGTCCCCAACTGTCACCACCTGTACCCATCTGTCTCCACCGGTCTCCATCTGTCGCCACCAGGCCCCATCTGTCGCCACCAGGCCCCATCTGTCGCCACCAGGCCCCATCTGTCGCCACCGGGTCCCATCAGGCCCCACCTGTCGCCACCAGGCCCCACCTGTCTCCACCAGTCCCCACCTGTCGCCACTGTCTCCACCGGTCCCCATCCGTCGCCAGCAGTCCCCATCCATCGCCAGCAGGCCCCATCTGTCGCCACCGGTCCCCGTCTGTCGCCACCGGTCCCCGTCTGTCGCCACCGATCCCCGTCTGTCGCCACCGGTCCCCGTCCGTCGCCACCGGTCCCCGTCCGTCGCCACCGGTCCCCGTCCGTCGCCACCGGCCCCGTCTGTCACCACCGGTCCCCATCTGTCGCCACCAGGCCCCGTCCGTCGCCACCAGGCCCCAACAGTCCTCAAGAATCACCACCGGTACCCATCTGTCCCCACAGGGCCCCAGCTGTTGCCACCAGGCCCCATCAGTCCCCAACTATCACCACCGGGCCCCATCTGTCGCCACCAGGCCCCATCTGTCACAACCAGGCCCAACAAGGCCCCATCTGTCGCCACCAGGACCAATCTGTCGCCACCAGGACCCACCTGTCTCCACCGGGTCCCACCAGGCCCCATCCGACGCCACCAGACCCCATCTGTCACCACCGGTCCCCATCAGTCGCCACCGGACCCATCTGTCGCCACTAGGCCCAACCACGCCCCATCTGTCACCACCAGTCCCCATCTGTCGCCACCGGTCTGCATCTGTCGCCACCGGTCCCCATCTGCCGCCACCGGTCCCCATCTGCCACCAGACCCCACCTGTCGCCACCAGGCCCCATCAGTCCCCAACTATCACCACCGGTCCCCATCTGTCGCCACCAGGCCCCATCTGTCGCCACCAGGCCCCATCTGTCGCCACCGGGTCCCATCAGGCCCCACCAGTCGCCAATAGTCCCCACCTGTCTCCACCAGTCCCCATTGTCGCCACTGTCTCCACCGGTCCCCATCCGTCGCCAGCAGTCCCCATCCATCGCCACCGGTCCCCATCTGTCGCCACCGGCCCCCATCTGTCGCCAGCAGTCCCCATCTGTCGCCACAGGCCCCATCTGTCTCCACCAGGCCAATCTGTCACCACCAGGCCCAACCACGCCCCATCTGTCGCCACCGGGCCCCATCTGTCGCCACCGGGCCCCATCTGTCGCCACCGGGCCCCATCTGTCGCCACCGGCCCCCATCTGTCGCCATCGGCCCCCATCTGTCGCCACCGGCCCCCATCTGTCTCCACCAGGCTCCATCTGTCACCACCAGGCCAATCTGTCACCACCAGGCGCAACCACGCCCCACCTGTCGCCACCGGTCCCCAACCATCGCGTGCAGTCCCCATCCGTCGCCAACTGTCCCCTTCCGTCGCCACCAGTCCCCAACTGTTGCCAGCTGTCCCCATCTGTCTCCACCAGTCCCCACCGGTCCCCCTCTATCGCCACCAGGCCCCATCTGTCACACCCAGGCCCATCCAGGCCCCAACTTTCACCACCGGTCCACACCTGTCCCTACCAGGCCCCACTTGTCGCCACCACGACCCACCTGTCGCCACCGGGTCCCACCTGGCTCCACCTGGCCCCATCTGTCGCCACCAGGCCCAACCGGGACCCACCTGTCTCCACCGGTCCCCATCTGTCGCCACAGGTCACCATTTGTCGCCACCATGCCCCATCTGTCTCCACCAGGCCCAACCGGGACCCACCTGTCTCCACCGGTCCCCATCTGTCGCCACAGGTCACCATTTGTCGCCACCATGCCCCATCTGTCTCCACCAGTCCCCACTGGGCCCCATCTGTCGCCACCAGGACCCACCTGTCACCACCTGTCTCCACCAATCCCCAACTATCGCCACCGGTCCCCATCCGTCGCCACCGGGCCCCATCTGTTGCCAGCAGTCCCCATCTGTCTCCAGTCCCTACCGGGCCCCATCTGTCACCACCAAGCCCCATCTGTCACGACCAGTTCCAACCAGGCCCGACCTGTCATCAACAGTCGTCTCTTGTCGCCACCAGGCCCCGTTGGTCGCCACCTGGTCCCATCCGTCGCCACCTGGCCCCATCAGACGCCAGCGGTCCCCATCAGTTGTCATCGGGTCCCCATCAGTCCCCAACTATCACCACCGGTCCCCATCTGTCGCCAACGATCCCCATCTGTCACCACTGGGCCCCATCTGTCGCCACCAGGCGCAACCACACCCCATTTGTCACCACCAGGACCCACCTGTCGCCACCACGACCCACCTGTCGCCACCAGGACCCACCTGTCTCCACCTGGTCCCACCGGTCCCCATCTGTCGCCACCAGTCCCCATCAGTCCCCAACTATCACCACCAGGCCCCACCAGTCGCCTACTATCACATCCAGTACCCATCTGTCGCCACTGGTCCCCATCTGCCCCGGTCCCCGCCTGTCGCCACCGGGCCCCATCTGTCGCCAACAGTCCCCATCAGTCCCCAACTATCACCACCGGTCTCCACCTGTCACCACTGGGCCCCACCTGTCTCCACCGGGCCCCATCTGTCACCACCAGGCCCAACCAGGCCCTATTTGTCACCACCGGTCCCCACCTGTCTCCACCAGGACCCACCTGTCTCCACCGGGTCCCACCAGGCCCCACCTGTCTCCACCAGTCCCCACCTGTCTCCACCGGTCCCCACCTGTGTCCACCGGTCCCCACCTGTGTCCACCGGTCCCCATCTGTCGCCACCGGGCCCCATCTGTCGCCACCGGGCCCCACCTGTCGCCACCGGGCCCCACCTGTCGCCACCACGACCCACCTGTCGCCACCAGGACCCACCTGTCTCCACCTGGTCCCACCGGTCCCCATCTGTCGCCACCAGTCCCCATCAGTCCCCAACTATCACCACCAGGCCCCACCAGTCGCCTACTATCACATCCAGTACCCATCTGTCGCCACTGGTCCCCATCTGCCCCGGTCCCCGCCTGTCGCCACCGGGCCCCATCTGTCGCCAACAGTCCCCATCAGTCCCCAACTATCACCACCGGTCTCCACCTGTCACCACTGGGCCCCACCTGTCTCCACCGGGCCCCATCTGTCACCACCAGGCCCAACCAGGCCCTATTTGTCGCCACCGGTCCCCACCTGTCTCCACCAGGACCCACCTGTCTCCACCGGGTCCCACCAGGCCCCACCTGTCTCCACCGGTCCCCACCTGTCTCCACCGGTCCCCACCTGTGTCCACCGGTCCCCACCTGTCGCCACCGGTCCCCGTCTGTCGCCACCGGGCCCCGTCTGTCGCCACCGGTCCCCGTCTGTCGCCACCGGTCCCCGTCCGTCGCCACCGGTCCCCGTCCGTCGCCACCGGTCCCCGTCCGTCGCCACCGGGCCCCCGTCCGTCGCCACCGGGCCCCGTCCGTCGCCACCGGGCCCCGTCCGTCGCCACCGGGCCCCATCCGTCGCCACCGGGCCCCATCCTTCGCCACCGGTCCCCATCCTTCGTCACCGGTCCCCATCCTTCGTCACCGGTCCCCATCCGTTGCCACCGGTCCCCATCCGTTGCCACCGGTTCCCATCCGTCTCCACCAGTCCCCTCCGGGCACCATCTGTCGACACCAGGCCCCATCTGTCACGACCAAGTACAACCAGGCGACATCTGTCGCCACCAGGCCCCACCTGTCTCCACCAGTCGTCTCCTGTCGCCACCAGGCCCCATCTGTCCCCACCA